>NC_068358.1:132074317-132226091 GCF_020536995.1 Dreissena polymorpha
TGTGCGCATAAAGGTGGAAAATTGGCTGTAATAAATGAAATGCAATTCGGCACATTTTTTATAATCAGAAATAGAGTCTAAGATATGCATACAAACAAACAAATGATTTGTTCATTCCTCAAAACACTTTTCCATGTTGCATTCTACATTTCCTGTGTGTTTGACCCAAACCATTTTTTATGAATTATTAACAAATGAATTAGTAGAAATACATCATTTATAACAAATGACAAAATATGGGTTTTGTTGAAAATTTTGGAATTTTTGAAACCGGGTAGCGGGATAATTTTAACATAGTGAAGCATTTTACATTTATATTATACCTTTTATGGTCAATTTGTTGTGCTAAAATTATCTACTGCTTTTTATATTAAACATTCTGTTTGTTTTTGAAACTTTGCACAAATTAACAATGACATTATAATCAATAATAAAAAATTAAATAAGAATTAATTGTATCAATATTCTTTCTGATAGAATTTACAAAATTTGGAAAAGGGATAACACCAAAAGTACAAACCAGTTAAGCACATTCGCCACCGTTTTCCAGCCTTTCCTCCGGGCCTCTCCAATTTTATGCAGTCCACAACCGGTCATTGGGCAGAACAGGACATCATAGATGTTAATGATCTCGTTAGCTATAACTGTTTCCTCCTGTTCGGCCACACGATTTCTGCTAACGCAAGTAATGGTAGCGTTCATGTCCGCCATCTTGTTTGTTGTGACAGAAGACACGAAAGCGGTGCCGAAATTTATATGCGTTTTTCAAAATGCCGGATACCAATGTCGCTTACATCAATAACAAATAATTCTTTTTAAAGAACGCTTAAATATCGTTGGTGAATACCGATAAAGAATTGACCGAAGAACGTTGGAACAATTTTCTTTATTCTTTATTCTGAAGTAAAGAATTGTTGGTGAATACGGCCCAGGTGGTTCTGCGGCGGAGGAGTAAATCTGAAACAGACAAACATATATATGTATTAATATTTGCAAGTGTTTGTTGGCAAAGAAATACAGCCAATACATACTAAACATAGATCCAAAATATTTGATTATTGTGACATTGTACTTGACATCCACAACTAAATAACTGTTCATTTAAGCTGGCTGAAAATCCAGAAACGCCTTTTACGATTTCAGTTTATGCTTTATTTTAGAAGTGATATTAAAATCAATAAGCATTTCTAATTGTTTTGTGTAATTTTTAGTTGAATAAATTAGAGCTAGGCAATCCTTTTTATGAAAGTGCGTTTAGCGTAAAAGTGCTGCGGTTTCGGTGTATTGGCAACAATATGTCACCTTTTAGGGATGAACGAGAACACCAGCAAGATAATAAAATGGAACAAAAAAACTTTACCAATACGCATTTATGACGATGATCCATATCAACTCTTTAAATGCCTCAAACATCATTTGTTTTACACAAATGATTAAACTGTAACGTCAGTAATCAGTCATTTGCAAATGATTGTCTTCCTACAACCTCCTTTATTAGTTGATTCCATTCGCTGCTTCTTCTTTCTCAAAAGATTTGTTACATTAACATCAAGCAATTAATTGTGCAAGTTCACGCGGTCGTTTACTACCGTAATCGGGTATGTGTATATATGTGTCTTGGGGGATCATCTCCACTGGCGAGTAAATTAGCGATATTCTTCTTGATTATCAGGGACAACAAAATACATCTGCAGCAATTGTTAAAATATGGACAATTTAAGCCAATCCAAAAGTTTACGTTTATTCAGATATAGATTACCAAAGTGATATGCCTAAGCTACATCTGATCCACAATCTTATCGAGTAAGTGAGCGATAATCTCCTTGTTTATCAGGGATAACAAAATACATATGCAAAAGAAAACTTACTTATACTTAAACTTACGAACAAATTATTTATTCGAGGCTAGAGAAATGTTTTTTTGCATTAGATCTAACAATTGTATATGCCTCTAAAGAAGTACAATATGGGTATGTGTAAGTAGACGTTCTTGTATTTATTGTTATGATTACAAAAAAGAGCGACACACACGCATTGTTTCGCCTAACCACACAAAAGTTCATTTGCATTTTACGGTTTTAAACCTCTAATAATTTTCGTTTAATTTCGTATAATATCGTATCATTTTATTAACTGTAACTCCGTGCCTTTTTTAATATGTGAGTAAAACAATATACATTCGGTCCAGATCAAAAAGCACAAAACGACAAAGCTTATTTATCAAAGCCTTCTTGGTGTAGACGTCGATCATTGGCTATTACAACAGGAGGTTCAGAGGTCCAATCCCGCGGCATCTTAAGTCTGTCTGTCTGTCTGTCTGTCTGTCTGTCTGTCTGTCTGTCTGTCTGTCTGTCCGTCCGTCTGTCCGTCCGTTTGTTCGTCCGTCCGTCCATCTATCTGTCTGTCTGTACAATAACTGTAGACAAACAAGTTCATTGACATGCGTTAAAGCTTTAAAATCATTTTTGTATATATACGTCGCGTGCGCTAAAAAATGAGAATGCAATTTAAATGTATTTGAAATAAAGCTGTATTAAAAAAATTGTAGTCTAGATTGTAATTCACAATAATACAGCTTTTTACAAATGTACACTTATGATGTTTAATCTTCGAAAATCATGCGGCTACTATATGAAAGAAATGTATA
The DNA here is from genome assembly GCF_020536995.1 of Dreissena polymorpha. Lineage (NCBI taxonomy): Eukaryota > Metazoa > Mollusca > Bivalvia > Myida > Dreissenidae > Dreissena > Dreissena polymorpha. The sequence continues at coordinate 132,076,965 of NC_068358.1, forward strand.
AAATACCAATTATATGCATACAACGGACATTCATAGGTTTTTATAGGTGAAGCTGTCTAGTTTATTTTAAGTTTAAAAAATGGAAATTCTATATCTGCATTATATTCATAAGTATACATTCGTAAAATACTTTTTCTTGTGTGTACAGAAAATAATTTTATGGATCAGTAGAGAACGTTAATATTGCTATTTTAATTGCAGGTATCAAAACACGAGTGCAAACATCATGGCAGAATCGTCACATTTTAGATCTAAGCGTACGACTTATGGTCGCAAGGAAGAAAAAACTGCTGAAGTACGACGATGTGGGTGGAGGTCCGAAAAAAGCGCAATCACGTGGAAAGTCGTTCAACAGATTTCGAGAATTAAATGATGCACAGTTTAACCATGGTGAGGTCGGTGGGCCTCGGGCGAAAAAAGGTTTTCATGTCCCTTCGTTCGACGATGTTGAAGGCTTGCACGAAGAAGAGGTAGACCATGGTCAAGTTGGAGGTCGCCGGCCGAATACAAACTTGCTCGGAGCGTCGTTCGGGCAGTTGTGAAGGATTAAACGATTTCGAGGGAGATATTTTAAAGGTTTTCTATGTCAACTTCAACTTTACAATAGAAGAAAGCTTGATATGTGGATCATTTTTACTTGTTAATCCCAATTTAAGCCAAACAATAATTATTGTTTGTATTTTTATATTTGTATGTTCAAGAGGCAGATTTGGTATCTTAAAGAATAGCCCTTGATTACATAAGGTATGTTTAATCTCACCAATGAAAACCGTATCATTGGTGACCTATTGGGACACCGTTAATTCCGTCCGTCCGTCCGTGACGTGCGTCCGTCAAGTTAATTTTTTCTCCTGATACACTGGGCGGAATTTGACGAAACACTAGAGAAATGTTCCTTTTTTATCAATTAGGTCAAGGAACACAAACAATGATTTTAAAAACTCGAACTTTAAATATCTCACCTGAAACCGCATGGGCCTTGGGTTTGATATTTAGTATGTATTATCGTATGGGGGTCCTCTAAACGTTTTTTTTCAAATAATACCTTTGGGCCCGCTGAAACTTTGAAACTTCAACGCACAAGGCTTTTAAATATTCCAATCATTACTCTAACGTCAAAACTATACACGCTACTGGAGTCAACTGTTTGATGACGACTCATATAGGAAATATATAATAATAATCAAACTCCTGAATCATTTTTAGAGGAGAAATTCTTATAATTACCCGACAGTACTTTAATAGAGGGATGTGTGCGATGGCCAATACAATACAGTACAAACCATACGACATACAACATAAAAATAATTAAAGCTGCGGTAAATTAAAAACATCTGTGGTTTAAGGTAGTAGAAGTCTAACTGAATCGGAAAATATTGTGTAATATCGACCTCGGACGGAAATCAAATGTATAATTAATACTCACGAAGCCAAAGCTAAATATTATTTTTACTTACACCAAATAAATTATTCGTTCATTATATGAATAAATAGCTGGTTATGAAACGCAATTAAATATTTCGTCATAGGATATCGTTTATTTATTGAATATGCGATATTTATGCATATGCGCCGCCGTTCGAAAAAATATTTTGAGAGAGAGAGACGATACTGATATAAGAGAAACTTACCCAATAATAACAATATGGAAAAAGAGGAACTCCGAGTAGTTTTTCATTTGTGAACAACACGTTATACCTTGACATTTGAAAAGGGAAAGAGAGCGACCTGCAGAGTTTTGGGAATACAATAAAAGAAGTTGTGAAATACTTGATTCGTGTAAAAAAAGAACACATGGTTGAGGTTCGTTCTGTAGAATATTCACGAATCACATCGCTTATTATTAATATATAATGTGTGGACTGCCTCAGCTATTTTAGTATTTTTAAAGAAGTCAAGAGTGATGTCTCCATAAAGAAGACTTTCAATGCAGGGGACTTAAAGGGACCGTCAATCACGAATGACAAAAAAAGTAAAGTTCTAAAATACCGTATATTTTACAATTATTAGTTTATATTGATTAAAATATCACGACTGGTATCTTGCATTACTTGAAAAAAGTTGTCATGTTTTCATATTTTCAGTATATTCGGTAATACATTTTACTGAGTACAGGAACCATGTAACTACCAGTTAACTATAAATAACGCAAGTAGATTAATCACACCGATGTATTTTTGATCTGCAAAAAATGCACTAGTGCAAGCGAATAAAAAATTATGAGGCAGGTGTAAATGATATAAATACAAATTTCAACTTAATTCCGTCTTGTTTACAAGAGTGAGTAAAACACATAATATAGTACAACCCCAGATCATACGACAAACTATTATTTTAAGTTAATATTAACTATTGTTTTACTATAAAAATCAACACTGTCTACTCTGCTTTAAGTTTCGCGATTAACGGAATCTCAGTAAGACCCCACGTGTTAACACTTTTAATGTTGTGTCGTATGAATGGACAAATTGTTGAAAAATTTATATGTTTTTTTTTGGTATAATGACATTGGTTTTTAAAGCTATTCACATAATTATATAATCAAAATTAGCAACCAAAGATATATACAGGCTTGGAGATATTATAATGAAATACCATAAAAAATTAGGATATTAATTAGAAGTAGTAACTAATACAAAACGTTTAGTTGATACAACTATTTAATTATATGTCATTTATACGTTGTCTGTACGAAAATCAACACATTATTTGGCAGATCTGTCCGTACGACAAAGGTCACATGTTTTGGCTAATCAAACGCGATAAAATAATTACAATGGGCTTTCGCACGATTACTTCTCTATGATCTTGATGTTTATAAAAGGAAAAAAAATACCTAAAGAAAAACTTGGTAAACCTCAAACACAACGCGTTCATATTTGCTTAGTAGCATCATCTAGGGGTCCTCTTTTAAAGTTAATTCAAAATGTGCACTCGGGGTCAAAACTGGCATCAGAGGTCAGAAATTTAACAAAAACTAAAAATATTGAAAATCTCTACAGCAAGTTCTTGTTTGAAACTGCAATTTAAACATATTTTTTGTATAAAGCATCCTCGTTTTTGGTGGTGAGTAACCTTGAATGTTTTATGTAAACAAAGCTCTGATATTTAACTGAATAAATAGAGGATATTTGTTTGATTCGAAGGAATATCGATTTAATTTCACGAGTGATCATAAAAAAATATTTTCACGAGTGGCTCAGCCACGAGTGAAACAAAATATTTTCTATAATCACGAGTGAATTTAAATCGATATTCCATCGAATCCAACAAACTTTCTTTTTATTTTATGCTTTTTTTCACCGTTAATTTATATTGTAAAATACTTTAACTGGAAAATTTCGCTAGATTTATGACGTCATTTCGTCGAAAACATGACGCAATTTCACAGTAAAACAGTGAAAAAAATATCGATATTTTTCAGTGTTTTTTCACTGTTTGAAGCAGTGAAATACCAGTTTAATTTCACTGATATTTCTGTATTAACCACCAGAAAGCATAAATTAAAACATTTTACATCATTTGCATTTAGTAGAGATTTAGGAAAACATTAACAGTATTGTATTAATTCACAAATTTTGCATCAAATATTTGCTACTAAAATGCTGGCTATTTGTACGAAAAAGCCAAGCGAAGGATTGTATTACACTACCACCGAATAAATGTTATTTACTTCTTATTATTTCATAACTTACTGACGCGTGCGGGTCACTTGTCTGCGGATATTTCTGGTTTGAATGCTTATCAGATAAGGATAAAGTATCTCGTTTTTTGTTAAATCAAACTATTTAAAAACGATATATATTTGACACATGATTTGGTTGCATTTCACGTTACGGTTCTGGTTCTTTAGTCTGTATATATCAATTAAGTAGTAAAATGGTAACTAGATTTAAATGTATTCTCTTGTTTTGCTGTTAAATTTAAATCGTGACGTTATGAGGTTGATTTTGTATTTACACGTTGAATTTACATTGTTTGAGGAATATTGATATCGGAAAATTATGAGGTTTGGAACCCTCAAAACCTAATCAAAATACAATACATTGCATTGACCCTTTTAATGCCATGGCCTTACGGTTTTGTCAATTTGTATATGTAGTTATATACAAGTTTAAACGAGAACAACAAAAAAGCAGAAAAAGAAACAAAAGCGCAGATGAAGATGCTATTGTAATCCAAAGTAGACAATTTATGTGAAACTTTAAAACCTTGAACAAAAACTCAAGAATGGGATCGATAAAGGAGACGGAACACTTAAAACTACTCACAGGTCTATTGAGCGAAATGAAATAAGAACCTAGCTTTGGAATAAGCGGTTTAGATTTTAGAGACACAGATCTTTCAAATTTTAAAATGTTTGAGACTTGTATGAGCTGCTCCCAATGAGATGCCCAGAAAAGCAACTATTTTAGTTTTCACTGATGTGTACATGCACCAGACAAAATTATTTATTTTACATTAACAAACATCTTTGCAAACGTTGCTGTTTTCGACCGATGACAACGTGGTGCATGTTTTATTAAAACTCATCCGTATGTGAAGGTCTGACACCAGATATAATTATTGAAAACGGCAATTCATAACTGTCGTAAACAGAAAATATTTCATCAAAAATGTACTCACATCCTCTGCCAGGAATAAAACGACTTATAAGACCGAATTTCAACGGAACTGTGATCTCCTACCAAACACGTTTAAGTATACGCACGTCGTAGGCAATGATTAGCGAGTGTTAAACATAGCTAAATTGAACGAATTTTTATGAGTGTGATATCCTTATAAAAAGAACCTCTATGTCTACCGAGTACTTTAAATTACCTTATGATTTTTGCAATATCGTTTGAGATAACAATGTACATGCATGCATGTTTGAACCCTTTTTGTATGGTACCTAATATCATATCTTTGTACATTTGCATCACACAACAACGTATTGCAAATGGGCAAAGAGCAGAGTTATAGTTCCTCGAACAAGTCACTTCTGGTATTTGTTTAGTGTAATATTATTTATATTGTATATCTCTAGTTGCGCCCCTCAACATTAAAAAGTAGTTAATTGTTTATGCAAACATTCGTCAGTTGCTTAGTATAAACTGTGTAACAATACCCCTAGCCTAATGTTTTGTTTATGTACATTTAATAACGTACATCGATGTGTTTGAGTCGCGATACATGTATATAAATATGTTTTTTCTTCAATAAAACGACTTTAAAAGAAACTATTGAAAGTGATTTTTCTGTTTAATATGCATTGCATTGAAACCTACAAAGTTGTATTCATTTTTAAAATGTTAATATCTGTGAATGCATCCATTTAAAAGAAAGATATTTCTATATAGGGAATGTATATTATGTTAAGAAAAGCTTGGTTTCTGTATGTACACACAAACATCATGTTTCAGATATCTACGGCTAAGGACAAGAAGAATACTACACTTGTGGCAGCTATTGATATAGGCACCTCTGGGTGCTTCTATGCATTTCAATATCAACGTGGAATTCGTTCAGGTATTACCGGTATGTTCGAAATATAATAGCGGACATCTTGCCTGACATTACAATCAAACATACTATACTTATAAGTAATAATTAAACACAATAATTAAATGATGAATGGAAGAATGGATAAATTAAGAAAAAGACAGACAGTTCGACGAACCGAAGAACCGACCGAAATAGGAACATTAGGACGTACGCAAGGACAGTAGCACATAGACATTATTACATCTGGATAATTTACGCATAGTATAAAGAAAAGTTATTTGTGTTTCTTTATAGATCCATAGACCAATAATCAATACTGGATAGAAGGTTAAATGTCGATACTCACACTTTCAGCATCCAAATGTTATCGTTATATGTTGTTTCAATTGTAGATCCAACTAAAGTGTTTACCAATCAAAATTGGGTAGCCGGCTCAATGTCAGTAGTTTCACTAAAAGCGCCTACAGTGGTTCTGTTTAAAGACAATGGAACATTCCATAGTTTTGGCTACGAGGCTGAAAATAATTACTCCGAGCTGGCATTAGATGGTGAACACAAGGATTATTTTTTTTAAGCAGTTTAAAATGCGTTTTTATGGAAAAAATGTAAATAATTTATATCTATTTCAATCCTAAAATTTAAGTTAAGTAAGTACAAAATACGCAATCATGCAGGTTTTGTGTGAACTGATATAAAAACGGTTTGGTGTTGTTGTTTTTTGCAAAAGTTTGGGTAATGGAAAAGTTCAGGTACCAGGCTATCCATAAGCTTGATGTGAATACCGGGTAGCTTATTTTGTAAAAAAGTACACAATTGTACAAAACGTCAGCATATTAAATATACCGTATAACCCTGAGTTTTACATTAAGTTTGTAATGTATTCCATATTATTGGATCAAATAGAAAAGAATAGAGAAAAAGTTTCCACATGGTGTGTTATAACTTTTGTTGAGTTTTATCATCATTTAAAACATGTTCATTCACAGATTAAGCGTGACGTAGAAATTGATGATGACTGTGGTCGACCCATGAAGGCAATTGTTGTCTTTTCTGAAATAATTAAATATTTGAAACAACACTTGTTGATGTTGCTGGAAACTAATTACACACGAGTGGACAATAAAGACAACCACTGGGTCCTCAAAGTTCCAGCCACTTGGTCTTATTCGGCAAAACAGTTCATTCGAGAAGCTGCACAAAAGGTTGTTTTCTTTTTTCGAACGTTTAAAGTGAAGTTTCAGGGAGTAAGCAATATTTATACCATGATGGTGAATTTTCTTTGAATGTTTCAATAAATCAGACATCTGTTGTTTTTTTTAATTTCTTCGAAACACTCCGCTTCGTATGGTTGTAAATTTGTGTTACTATTTTATGTTTGATTTGAGAATTGAATGTAAACATGCCCCTTAACCCTTTATAAAATCCAAACGAACAACTACTTGCATGCTAGTATAGATGAAGGACAGTTATCTATAGCGCTGGAACCAGAGGCAACCTCCCTGTACTGTCAGCTGATCCCCACTGACAACATACGTGGTTCAGAGGGCGCCAAGTTTCAAGTGGCCACAGCTGTTACGAAAAACATGGTGATTGATCTAGGTAAAGTTTATTTTTATCCCATTATTGTTATTCTTCTTTTTGTTTTTGGATAATGCGTTTAAAAATGTTTCTCAGAGCATTAAACAAAGAAAACATACTGCAACATTTAGTGTGTTTTTTTCAAATTAGTAGGAATTTAGTCAAAACGTCAAGACCGGACATGTATTCTTTAGATCATTGTGTAATACAGTAATTGAGTAAGTCAATCAACTCAGACAACTAAACAGATATTCAAAATAGGTTGAACAGGAGGTGCTTACTCAGAATAAATAAAATACAGTAAATGCTTTGCATTTATTCAGATGAAAAAAAAATGTATATAATGCCATTCTCATACTTTTAATATGGTTAAAACGTTTTATTCGAACTTTCTGAACAAAGTCAAAAGCAAGCAACCGCAATGAAAATAACGTAAAAAAGTATAATTTATTTACCAAGTTTTAACAAATACGTACAATGGGTAATTTTCGCCATTCGCTACTTTACATTCTCTTTAAAATATGAAGATTTTGACAGGTGTTATTTTTATATGTTGTTAATATTTTGTGATCTAGTTACCGACAAAAAATGTCAATAAAATCATGTTTTCATATACAGATGTTTTGTAATGTGTTGGCTATAAAACGTTTGAAGTAGGTGGGTTGGCTTATAATCATCTATTTGAATAAACAATTGATAACCAGGTGAACGTAAATATGTATTGTAATATTTATTTGGATATTAAGAGAACAATAATGACGATGCCCATATTTCCAGTTAATATTTTGTGATTCTTACTGGTTATGTTTATCTAAAATGTGCTGCCATTACGGAAGATGTGTTTAAGTATATTTTTTATTATTATTTGAGATCAGATGGTTTTACAAAAATCCATTAATTATGACTATATTTGTCATATTTTTTCATCAACCAAACAGATAAATAAGAAATATTTTTTCCCACATATGGATAATTTCCAGCTTAAATTCAGAGAAAGCTTGGTATGCCTGTTTTAGGCCAATTCATATTGTACCTTTTCTCCCTCGTTTTACTAATTAATATAATAATAATAATTGATATTTCCGATTTTAAACTTAATAAGTATCACCACTTCCAAAACCATTAATCTGACAATCTCATAGCATTATGTGATTGTATGACGCTAATTAGATCGAGTCTTTGCAGAAGTCCATTCTATATCTTTTCGAGTACAATTCACGCTGTTCGCACTATCTTGCCTTGAGTATGTTTTAAAAGGACTCTCATGAACTGTTATATACTATTATAGGACTTAAGGGAAAGCACTAAGCGCCTATACACGATCACAAATAATAAGCGCAATAACTGAGAACCGCCATTATTGAATCAGAGATACGTACAGATTGGCCTTCGAATCAATTATTTGACCAATCACCAACCAAGTTATTAAGCCCAGCCGGAAATCGAACCCACGATACTCGACTATGTAGAACAGCGCTCTACAAGCAGAGTAAGCTGATACAAGCTGTGAATAACAAGAATCATAACTTTCTTTAGTGATAAAGCCAACGGCTCGCTTTATAAGCATTTACAGGACTCGTTTAATAAAACCTGTTATGAAATGACAACCTATGTCAGATCCTATGTGTTCCTTCTTTTATGGTATTTCGTTTACTTTAAAGCTTTTGTGGAAGGCCTCTGGCACAAATAAAGAAATATCCGGAATATTGTCTTGTTAAGATTTACTTTGTCAGTTACTTTAATCTACAGCATTCGCAAACGTTAGCGTGCTATCAAGATAATTGCAGTATAAAAATGTGTCTTTTAAGGAAAGCTAATTTGTAACCTTAAGTGGGTGAACATAACAAAACTATTCCCCATGTTCAACAACTATAAAAGACATTCCATAACAACACTATAATTCATATCCTTTTTTAGCAAAAAAGCTGAAACCGCTGGATCCACAGCAATTTGCGCGCAGAGATATTAATGGTTCCGAGAAAAGCTCTATCCTGATGCCTGTCACAATTACACCTCCCATGATGATGTTGGAATGTAACATCGCATTGTGGTCTTGTCACCCTAGTGTAAAATCATGCCACAATCTGGATTTCCCACGATTAATATGGGCTAATATAGCATTGTATATGATAATTTAATTATACGAAAAAGCCAGCTTCAAACGCACAACATATTATTCAAAACTGTATGTACATCAAAGTAAGTTTGAATGCACTGTAGTTTATAATGTTTTTCTTTAATTCGCAGACGTATGTTCATCAAATTAAAGCACGAACTAAGCTGCACGGGGGCTGGTTCTCTGTGGTTTAAAAATTGCAAGACCAATATCATTTTTCTAACTTTGCTTGCAAATACGTCGTTCCTATGATTTCTTACAATATGTATAAATCTGAGCCATTCTCCTTTGCGCCTCGAATTAAAATTAAAAATGACATTAACCTGTCCCTTCTAAAAATTGAAGTCGAAGATATTCATTTCATTAACAGGGGCGGAATTCTCGAAATAATACGTTTGAAATACTTCAGTACATGATATATTTTGTTATAAGATTACATCATTGACACACATTAATGTTGCGGGCTTAAAAACACCAGTTTTTATGCCCCCTTCGAAGAAGAGGGGGTATATTGCTTTGCACATGTCGGTCTGTCGGTCGGTCTGTCGGTCGGTCTGTCGGTCGGTCTGTCGGTCCGTCCACCAGTAGGTTTCCGGATGATAACTCAAGAACGCTTGGGACGAGGATCATGAAACTTCATAGGTACATTGAACATGACTCGCATATGATCCCTATTGATTTTGAGGTCACTAGGTCAAAGGTCAAGGTAACTGTGACCCGAAATAGTAAAATGGTTTCCGGATGATAACTCAAGAACGCTTAGGCCTAGGATCATGAAACTTGATAGGTAGATTGATCATGACTCGCAGATGACCCCTATTGATTTTCAGGTCGCTAGATCAAAGGTCAAGGTCACAGTGACCCGAAATAGTAAAATGGTTTCCGGATGATAACTCAAGAACGCTTAGGCCTAGGATCATGAAACTTGATAGGTATATTGATCATGACTTGAAAATGACCCCTATTGATTTTCAGGTCACTAGGTCAAAGGTCAAGGTCACGGTGACCCGAAATAGTAAAATGCTTCCGGATGATAACACAAGAACGCTTATGCCTAGGATCATGAAACTTCGTAGGTAGATTGATAATGGCTGGCAGATGACGCCTATTGATTTTCAGGTCACTAGGTCAAAGGTCAAGGTCACGGTGACCCGAAATAGTAAAATGGTTTCCGGATGATAACTCAAGAACGCTTATGCCTAGGATCATAAAACTTAATAGGTACATTGATCATGACTGGCAGATGACCCCTATTGATTTTGAGGTCACTAGGTCAAAGGTCAAGTTCACGGTGACCTGAAATAGTAAAATGGTTCCCAGATGATAACTCAAGAACGCTTATGGCTAGGATCATGAAACTTAATAAGTACATTGATCATGACTCGCAGATGACCCCTATGGATTTTCAGGTCACTAGGTCAAAGGTCAAGGTCACAGTGACAAAACATATTAACACAATGGCTGTCACTACAACGGAGAGCCCATATGGGGGGCATGCATGTTTTACAAACAGCCCTTGTTATTTCCTTATTTTAATCATGTACAAAGTTTGGGGACACATATGTCTGATTTTATTTGTTTTCGAAAGCTGTTATGCCAAAGGAAACAATAAATTTATTTTTTAAAAGATAATCAAAGTTAAAATTAATTTTGATGTTACTGTTGTCTTAAATATACAACGAAGAGATTAGGATCGCATCCACGATTTTCGCTCTTTAGCTATTAACGAGAATTTTTTTACAAAATGACCCATAATTTGTTTAATCATCGCTATAAAGCTATTAAAAATGACCTTAAAATTACAGTTCAGTAAATTGATTAAGCACTGTCAAAGAAATAAAACACATATCTGAGACAAGATTGTCAAAAAATAAAGAGTATATGAACATTATTATAGACCAGTCGTCTGCTCTTTGGTCTAATTATGTTAGCGAAACCGTATTGTAGCGCGTAGTCATGTTTTTATTGCACGAAACCGATTGCAAAGAAGTGCATTCACACACCGAAGCACAAGCAACAACACCTTTACTCACAAAACTCAAATCAACAATAAAACTACTGATGAAAACAGTCTATTATAACACAAACTAGTTTTTTAAACATAAATTATGTGTCATGTAATCGTTCGATTACACGACATGCGCAAATTGCCGTAATGACTTGAATCGTATTAACTGCTGTTAATAACGTGGCAAATATTGCAAGTCGGTTTCCGTTTCCCTATTGTCAATTCATCCGTATAACAATGTGAAATGAAATTTACAATAACAAAGTCATATATTAATTCCAGTCCAATTCAATATATATTTTAATTTCTGTATATTGTTTCAAATAGGGCTTAGTATTAAGGATAGTATTAATCTATATTTGTTTTGCATCATGTTCGATATCGTATCTGCTTAAATAGATATGCATACATACACCATATGTTAACCTCAAACTAGACGAGGAGAATGCATCAAGATAATTGCCCATTGCTTGTTTTGTTGATTAGTCATGTCATGGCTATGCATGCGGCACATTGATTGTTGTATTTTTTTATGACATCCATATACGTCCGTAGTTCAGAATATTTTACGAACATTGGAAAACGTTGTGTTAGAATTAAATCAATAGAAACCAATCGTTATGAAAACTGAAATGGAGCTGTAGTTTAAAAAGACTACGTGACACGGTCAAATGGTTGCCGATGACCTATGATTGAAGCGAAGTACAGCCGCTATACAGGATCTCAGACCACGGAAAAAAGACAACGTTGATTAATTGGTCAGTGTATTAATAAATGATGGCAGTTTTGGCAATAATGCATTTTCAGGGAGGTGATAGGAAGTAAACGGCGTCATGACAACGAAATTTCTTACAATTGTTTGAAAGAATTTTACGTTGTTAGGGGTTGAAAGAACAATAATAATAAATTGTGTACAGAGACAATTTGCAAGTATCAAATTCAATAATATTTTGCATTGATCAATATTTGTTGTGTGAACTTCCAGTGATATGAGAATATGTAAGACAGTATTTAAGTTTTACATTATTTGATGAGTTATAGAAAAAATGAAATTGGGGCGAACATAAATTGAGAGTATTTAAAGAATTTAATGCACATCTTTGTATTTTTAGAATATAGAATTATGTACAGATACATTTATGGTCAGCATATTTTTATTTATTTATTTGGTATTTTTTTTAAATTTCATTTGATTAAAACTTGCGAATAAATAAGAATTTTTGAAGAGTGTTAAATCAATTTCGACATTATAGAAATAAAGAAATTGGAGGCGAACAAATAATTGAAGATTTTTAGAAGATTTTTTTTATATATTTTGTATAACTTAAAAGTAGAAAATAAGATGGTACAAATATCAATTAGAAATATCAGAATGTTTACGACATTTTATGTTTGAAATAAATAATGAAATGTGTGATTTACAAATAATTAAGCACATTTTAAGAATTTTAGATATATGTTGTTGTTATTTATATAAAAGAGATAAGGACAAGCATATGCATAGGAATTTAGAGACGTGCGAATAAAGCAGGATATTTGAAGAATTTTACAAGAATAACGCAGTGGTAACATGAATAAATTAAGAATGTAAACACAAATAGGAAAGTAGAGTTAATGTGGGAGACAGACAATAAAATATAAAAAATGTAAATATGGTGTAGGTACATATTCATCATCATCATCATCATCATTGCATGTTTAGTGTATGTATTTAAGGTCTTGTTAAATGTTTTTAAACGGTCTTATGTAATATGATGTCATACTTTAATATAGTCTGCCGCCTGTCGCGTGCAGACGATATATACTACTATATGCACATTACATTTCTAATATATGTGTACCTTATAGTTTAATGGATACAAGGATATACGATTAATCGGCTACCCGTTACTTAATGTTACATATAGATAACTAATAATGTCATTAAGCGTGTTAAACTTAACATAAAATACCCTGTCATTTTCTTGTATGCATGGTGGAAGAATGCTTTTGTATTATATTTATGTTGGCATGGATGACACATCGGCATGTGAACATATCGCATCCAAGGTTCTGATCAAAACCTTGACATCCCAACGATTACGATAATAAGACCCGAAATTGAGATACTCCAATAGTTAGTAAAGTAATGATACTATTATAATGATTGTATATAAATAGAAAACTGTCTGTCTCACCAGAAAGTGAATAGAGATAATGGCAATTGATAAAGTCTATTAAGTCAAAATATAAAAGGAATACGAGTGTCCTTACAAATTTTGCCTAAGGCGTACACATGAAAACAATTAAGTAAAATAATGCAGAATCAGTTTTATGCAGATCGATAAATTAACCCGTCAGGTTGTATAGAGTAGATACAAGATATTTTGATTAATAAAAACAGACACGTAAATAACATGTAAGGTGTCAAACTGGGATGTACTTGTTTGGTGTAAGTTTTGATGTATTTACTGAAATTTGTTGTAAAGAAATTACTTTTTAAATATGATATCCTAGTGGGTTGTCATGACGATATTTAAGAATAACGAAAAGGGGATATTTTTTTAAGGTTTGCCATAATTTTGAATAACTGATGCATTTATCAACACAACGCAAATTAGAGATCGAGATTTTAAGACTACGCAAATGAAGATCGAAATCGCGACACAACGCGTTTCACAACGATTTGAAGATGGTACTACATAAACATAAAATAGCATTAGGACATCACTGTGTTTTACTCTAAAAGTAAACGCCTGGTTTCTTTGCTAACAGAAAACCAAACTCCAGAAGAGTGACGTTTTACACTATGGAATGATGCAGCGGTTAATTTTATTGGCGTACTTATATAAAGCATCCGGATTTCAACCTTCTTAATTTGGCGCCTTAAGGCATCATGGGGAACTGCCATAGCTATGACCTTGTTGTAATGTTGACCAAATGAAGACCTTAATGTCCCAAGTGAAACGATGTGTGTTAACAGATTAAACAACAACACCAGAAACGACAACGCGATGACGACGGATCGAACAACAACATAAACATAAACAACATCTCCATGACGGTTAGTTCAACGACAAAACACCAGGAACAACAATGACCTAACCAGCCTCGATGTAAACTTCGTTGCACAGATCAACGAAGCCGACCGCGTACGAATGCCGGGCTGATCTTCTTCACGGCGGCAGTGATAGACCCGACTTGAAAGCAACAGCGTATTTACTACGTGTGATTCACCATCACAGCTTGTCAACGAGCCGATCTTCTTCACCGTAGAACCGACCTAACAGTAACAGCGTATTCGCTGTGAGTAACATGTTGATGTTCCATCTGCAACTCCCGACGTACAGCCAGCCGAACGATCAACGCCATTGGACCTGTGTTGTTGTGCCACTCCATTTCGATTGACATTTAAATTGCATAACATTACCTACACTTATTTAATTCAGCTGAAACATTCGTGAAAATCTCATTATACAAATTATGGTTAAATGTATTTGGAAAGGTTATACACGATATTTGTAGATAACTTGTAGTTAAGAATTTGATTTCCTTAAGATTTTAAATCATAATATATATAATCTTTTTTTGATGACAGTGAGGTATGTCAAATAGTGCCTATCATTAAGGACAGTATTAATCTATATCTGTTTTGCTTCAAGTTCGATATAGTATCTGCATAAATTTAATAGATATGCAAACATACGCCATATGTTAACCTCGAACTAGACGAGGATAGTATATCAAGATAATTGCCCATTGATTGATTCGCTGATAAGTCATATCTTGCATGTGCACACGGCACATTGATTGTTGTATAATTTCATGTAATTGGCGGGTTGATATCCATATACGTCCGTTGCATGCGTCATATTACGTCACTGCCTTTGGGCACGTGGTTTTGCACACGACCCGTCATAATTTGCACAGGTTACATTCGACTGGTTTATTGTGTATACTTGTAGTTCACTTGAGTAACTGGACGGTATCACGTACAAGGCCGGACATTACGGTCACACAATTTGTTATTGCTATGGGGCCGACAAGCCGCTACATTTAGCTTGTAGTTCAGAATATTTAACGAACATTGAAAAAAGTTGTGTCCAAATTATAGCAATAGAAATAAATCGCTATGAACACTGAAATGGAGTTATGTATGTTCATTGTGTTTTAAAGAATACGTGAAAGTATAATTAATTTCTCTCAATATTAAATACATTCTCGTGGCTACCTTGGGCCTTTCTTTATCCGATCATATCTTCATCTATGCGAAGAGTGTCTCATTTTACGACAAAACTTGCGCCTTTAAATTGACAGGTTAATTTGCATTAAACAAAAATTAGCTTCTATTCAATTATTGATTGGTCAAGACTACGTCTCCGCACGTGCTAATTGTTGAATGGCTGACTCACTAATTTACCAATTAAACCACGTGTTCGGAAATAGCCCAAATTGCGTTGTACGTTCAATCTTTTTCGACCGGATGTTTTTGACATTCAATTACAAGTAATATATCTGAGGCGAGGCGGGTGGTAGTTTCATAGCCCATCATCTTGACCTTTTTATATGTATATGCCTTTAGGTAAGCCTAATTACGTTTGAATGTAAATATTTTCTTATGAAATATGTTGATAAAAAATCTATTTTTTAGCTCGCCTGTGCACAATGTGCTTATTGTGAGCTTTTGTGATCGCCTTTTGTCCGGCGAGCGGTGATCGTCTTCTATTGTTGTGCGTCGTGCGTTGTGCGGCGTGCGGCGTCAACATTTGCCCTGTAAGCACTCTAGAGGCCACATTTATCGTCCGATCTTCATTAAATTTGGTCAGAAGATTCCTCTCAATGATATATTTGACGAGTTTGAAAATGGTTTCGGTTGTGTGAAAAACATGGCCGCCAGGGGCGGGGCATTTGTCCTAATATGGCTATACATGGCTACAGTGAAACCTTGTTAACACTCTAGAGGCAACATTTAGATAGGTCTTAATCATATATTGGACGAGTTTGAAAATGATTCCGGTTGGTTGAAAAACATGGCAACCAGGGGGCAGAACATTTTTCCTAATATGGCTATAGTGCAACCTTGTTAACACTCTAGGGGCCACACTTATTGTCCGATCTTCATGAAACTTGGTCAGAAGATGTGTCCTACTAATATCTTTGAGGAGTTCAAAATGGTTCCGGTTGGTTGAAAAATTATGGCCGCCATTTGGCGGAGCATTTATTCTTTATACGGCTTTAGAAAAACCTTGTTAAAACCCTAGAGGCTAACTTTATGGTCCGATCTTCATAACATTTGGTTAGAACATACGTCCCAATAACATCTTGGATAAGTTCAAAAATGATTCTGGTCTGTTCAAAAACATGGCCACCAGGGGGCAGAGCAGTTTTCCTTATATGGCTATTTATGCCTAAAGTGAAACCTTGTTAACACTCTAGAGGCCAGATTTGTTGTCGAATCTTCATGAAATTTCGTCAGAATATTTGTCGCAATAATATCTTTGACGAGTTCCAAAATTGTTTTGGTTGGTATAAAAACATGGCCGCCAATGGGAGAGGCATTTTTCCTTATATGGCTATAGTAAAAACTTAACAACTTTCTAAAAATCATATTTATTGTTCAATCGTCATGAAACTTGGTCAGAACATTTGTTCTAATGATATATTGATCGACTTTGAAAATGGTACGGGTTGCTTGAAAAACAAGGCCGCAATTTGGCGGGGCATTTTCCCTTATTTGGCTATATACTAAAGTAAAACCTTGATAACACTCTGAAGACCACATTTATTATCTGATCTTGATGAAGCTTGGTCAGAAGATTTGTCCCAATGATATCTTGGACGAGTGCGAACATGGTTCCCAGTTCTTTGAATAACATGGCCACCAGGGAGCGGGGCATTTTTCCTAATATGGCTATAGTAAAAACTTATTAACACTCTTAAAGTCACATGTATAGTCCAATCTTCATAAAAGTTGGGCAGAACATTCGTGTTAATGCTATCTTGGATCAGTTCGAAAATAGTTCCAGTCCATCGAAAAACATAACCGCCAGCAGTCGGGGAATTTATCCTAATATGGCTATAGTAAAACGTTGTTAGCAATCTTAAAGTTACATTTATAGTTCACTCATCATGAAACTTTGTCAGAACATCTGTTCTAATGATATCTTGGGGCTACACTGAGCAAGTCAGTTCCTTTGTATCTCAGGTGAGCGACTTTGGGCCTTTCAGGCCTTTTTGTTAAACTATACAATTATCTTTTTTTTAGGTAGGTAATTGATCCAATTATCATCTGAAAAATACGATTTCGCGATTTCTTCAAAGATCGACAAGCCTTTTTACCTGTTTACTTATGGATATTTAATTAAAGGTTGCACTGATGTGATGTTGTCGTGGCCGAGTGGTTAAGGCGATGGACTAGAAATCTTTTGGGATCTTCCTGCGCAGGTTCGAATCCTGCCGACATCGCATACTTTTTGCAACGCGTTTTATTTCTTTTCTAACGTAATTTGATTTAATATAGCATATAAGCTATGTTTATTGTCAAATATGTTGAAAAATTGTAAGAACATCCTTCAATGTTTAAAATTAAAACAACGTTATGACTAAATTGGGTAATTTACTGCTGAAAATACGAATGATGCATGTTGCATTCTTATTTTTATTTAAAAAAGTAAACGGTAAATCTGTCTCTTTCTTGGTATTTTTGCTGTATATAGTGTTTCTATAAAAAAAATAGTTTAAAATATAACTTAAATGATACTATTTTGAATTTTATGACACTTTGTTTTTAACCGACTCAATTTTTACTTGGCTAAAATTAATTACATTTCATGGCGCTATTCCATAGATAAAAAATTGTAAAAAATAAATGTCTGTAAAATAATACTTATTTCATCTTGTTTAAACTTTGAACACATTTACTGCATATGTACACACCAACTGCATGCCCATATTTGGAAATCTGAATGAATTATAGCCTTTTATATACCCCAGGGGTGAAAATAAACTGGACAAAAGCTGAGCGTGAGGGTCGTTTTGAAAAAATCGGTATATTTTTTTTAAAAGCATGGAAAGCCTACCTTCAAATTTGCATGTAGTTCAGTGAAATGATGCTGATTAAGAAAATAATTAATTAAATTATATTTGGATATGTGCCCATTAGAGGTGCGCTACCTTAAAGTAAAGATATAAACTTTCCACAATTCAAGTTGTCTAATATTAATGATCTTCAATGAAAGATATATTCATAATTTCCAATTTATATATATTAATTACTTATAATATTCATCACGTTGCATCTTGGTAAAAGATGTATTTATAATTTATATTTATTTATACTTTTAATATTCAATAGTATTCACTACGCTACACATTATGAAGATGCATAAATAGTTAAGGCTTAATCAATCGTACAGAACCACCACAATTTAACTATAAAATAATACTAATTATTATTAAATTTATCAACAAAAGCTCTATTTTTGTAGCCTTTTTTATTCGCCAAGCAGATTAAACCTCTTTGCTTAGACAGTTTCAAAGTTCAATACCATTTGTAAAAATTATGTAAGAAAATATAACATTGTGACGTAATAACCTAAAGCTAGTTTTTTGAAAAGAGTGGGGATATTGTGGTTATCTCCGCCGTCCTTCTGTCCGTCCGTCCTGGCCACTATCTCCTCCTACACTATTAGCACTAAAACCTTGAAACTTACACACGTGGCAGCTATGAGCATGTGTGCGACCCTGCACTATTTGAAATTTTGATCTGACCCCTGAGTCAAAAGTTATGGGGGTTGGGATGGGACCGGGTCGCAGATTTTCAATCATTTCTTTAGGTTATTTTACATTAACTTCTTTATTTCTACACCGATTTACTTCAAATTGATACTGAACCTCTCTTATGACAATACGGTCAATCTCAACTATGCATGGCCCCATTACCAACCCTGGGACGCCCTGCCCAAATAGACCACACCCACCCAAAATTGCCTTTACTATAATTTCTTCATTTCTACACCGATTCACTTCGAATTGATACTGAACCTCTCTTATGACAATACGGTCAATCTCAACTATGCATGACCCCTTTACCACCCCAGGGGCACACCTCCCACATATACCACACCCACCCAAAATTGTCTTTTACTATAATTTCTTCATGTCTACACCGATTCACTTCAAATTGATACTGAACCTCTCTTATGACAATACGGTCAATCTCAACTATGCATGACCCCCATTACCAATCCTGGGGCGCCCCGCCCACATAGACCACACCCATCCAAAATTGCATTTTACTATAATTTCTTCATTTCTACAACGATTCACTTCAAATAGATACTGAACCTCTCTAATGACAATACGGTCAATCTCAACTATGCATGGACCCATTACCAACCCTGGGGCGCCCCGCCCACATAGGCCACACCCACCCAAAATTGTCTTTTACTATAATTTCTTCATTTCAACACCGATTCACTTCTTATTTATACTGAACTTTTCTTTTGACAATACGGTCAATCTCAACTATGAATGGCCCCATTACCAACCCTGGGGCGCCCCGCCCACATAGACCACACCAACCCAAAATTGCCTTTTTACTTAAACTTCTTCATTTCTCTACCGATTCACTTCTAATTGATACTAAACTTCTCTTATGACAATACCAACCCTGGGGCGCCCCTGGGTCAAACATGCGGCGTGGGGATACGCGTCGGCCTCTGTCGCGCAATTTCTACTTAACATTTGAGAAAATCATTTTACAATTTTATGGTGTGGCCTTATTACAAGTTATGTATTAATTTACCCAGCCATCTTCCCCATGCACTGCATATGCTGTCAGTTGCTTAGGCCAAAATTTCATTTATTAATCAAACTCTTTCCTTAATTGGCTGGACCTTTCCTTATATTACATACCAACGTCTATTGTTAAATTATATACAAACTGTCACTTGTTGCATTAATAGGAGTATCACGCACACAGGCAAGGATGTAGTTGCACGATTCCTTGTTGTATTGGGCTAGGCCCTGTTTATGGGTTCGCTCGCATCTTGTGGATTAACTATTGGATTTGGGATCTGGGCTTTGGAAAGTTTATGAATAAAAATGTATGGAGCAAAAAATAAAAAAGGAAAGATTATCTATGTGTTAGCGTCATTGTTCAGATCGAATAACTCTACAAAATTAGCAAGCAAATCTACCGTTAATTATTTAGTTGTTGTTGTTTTTTTGCCATTAAGCATGAACAGTTTATTTCTATGCAAACGTTAATAGAATTACTACTTCTTGCTTACCAATCAGTGAATTACGCCGTCGAAATTACCTTGACATGGTCGTTTTGTAGGCCAAATAAAATATGTATTTGTTTCTGCGAATAAATGTTTCTTAGTATAACATACAATATTTAAATTGTTTTGAAATGCCTTAAATCGTTGTTGTTAATTTTTAACATGAAAATTTGGGCGATTCAGTAAGTATTCCCACTAAAAACACTAATCGCCATAAACTTATTCAAACATCGTCTTAGACAGCTACGCTTAAAACATACAATACAATTAATATGAACGTTATATATATCAATGAATTCTGCCGTTTGTGACTGAAATATGTTCGTATCGATATCGATCAAACGGTAAATAGATCTTATTGCTTATCGGGTAATATAGTGCATATTGCTTAACCAGTAATATCGTGCATCAGGTGTGTAAAGATTGTTCAATAATAACCCTTTCGTAAAGTCGATCTTTTAGGCACGCATTGCATAGTAACGATTTTATAGTAAAAAACATTGAAAATAGTTTCTTTAACAACAAGGCCCAGAGATTTTGTCTTCTGTAAATGGAATTCGAATGTAGATCCTCTATAATGATTCGTACAATTATGACCTCAAATATCTTGATTGAGACACAAACTTGATTCCAAAATTTCAGATTAAATATAAAAAATTCACATTATTCCCCTTTGAGGTTCAATTAGCATACAACGGGGTCACATATTTGTATCGGGTATGATGAGAATCCGTAGTAAATGGTTTTCGTTTCACGTCGATGTTACGCGAACTTTAACTGTCAATCATAGACATAATGCGTAATAATTTGACAGGAAAATGTCATTACCTTCTACGAAATGTTCACGGTTTTTTTTTCACAGAATTTATTCGCAATATTTATTTCTGTGGATAGTGGCATATGCCACGCGAATCTGTTTCAAAAGGATGCACTTCTATATTTCACTTTATAACATATTTGGATTAATTTCGTTATTTTCTCATAATATGGAACTTACAAAATAGCTTATTTTTCAGGTGGCACATCTAACATAACCGAATATCAGAGAATGGCGGACGGAGGGCTCAAGGAACTACATAAAGCTAGAGGTGGAGCTTGGGGCGGTACAAAAGTAGACGAAGAAATTTACAATATGATTATCAAGATTATAGGTGCTCCAGTTTGGTCCAAATTCAAGGACGAAAACACGTCTGATTACCATGACTTGCAGACGGAACTTGAAACCAAAAAACGCTATATCACTACTGAATCCACTGAGAAAATTACAATCACAGTGCCAGTAAAAAGTGTTCAGACGTATGAAAAGGATTCAGGAGAAACTATTGATGAAGCTATAGATGGATCAATTTACAGGGGAAAAATAAAATGGCTGAGCAACAAACTCAGGATCGATGCAGAAGTATTTCGGGACTTTTTTAAGCCATGCACAGAGCAAATTGTAGCCCATGTCAAAAGTCTTCTTAAAGACCCACAAGTCATAGATACGAAAATATTTTTTATGGTAGGTTGATTTTCTGAGAGTGCCGTGTTGCAGAATGCTGTGATGAATGCATTTCCAGATTGGGAAATAATCAGTCCAGATGAAGCTGGTATTTGTGTTGTTAAGGGAACCGTTATTTACGGTCATCATATGTTGTCTTACCGTGTCGCCAGATACATCTATGGTATTAATATATCACCGCTGTTTGATTCAACAATCCACAAGGAAGATTACAGATTTTCCGTCGAGGAGGTTGATAGTTGCCGTGACATTTTCAAATGGTACATTTAAAAATGAGAGTCCGTCGGATTAGAAGAAACCAGATCGGGAATAAATGTCGCACTGAACGCCAAACAGAAAACAATGATATTGAAAATATTTCAATCAACAAATTTTGAGCTAAAATTTGTCGATGAGGATGATTGCAAATACCTCGGGGAAGTCGCTGTCGAATTACCGAAAAGTAACGACAATGTTCGAGTAAAGGTGATAATGTTGATTGTGGAAAACAAGCTGTACTTGGAAGCCCAGGTTGTTTCACCACACATGAAGAATCGTACCGACTTTGACTTTCAATAGAGGAAAGTACATAAATGTGTTACTTTATAGATCAAGGTTTATTGTTAACTTTGTTGCGGTCAGATTTATAAAGTTTTAGGAGCAAATCTCTCGTATGTTAATAAAAGCAGTTTCATATACCCTCACCTGAGCAGATGTTTATGAATTCAGTTTTATCAATAATTTGTCCTGAGAATCAAAGGGGCCTTTTCACGTTTTGGTAAATTGACAAAATTAAAACAAAATTGTTTCGGATTCGCAAATTTTCGTTGTAGTTATGATATTTGTTAGGAAAGAGTTATACTTACCATTTACCATGCTCTCAAATACCCATTATATGCATCTTTTGACGATTTAAAAACCTGAAAATTATAAAGTGTTGCAACGCGAAACCTATTGAATAATTCGGTGAGTTCTATTGTTGTCGTTATATTTTGTGATACCACGAGTTGCTTATATAAAGTAATAAATCCATTTATGGTATGAGCACGGATGGCCGAGTGGTCGAAGCGGTAGACTTTTACTCCAGATCTCCTTGGTTCAGTGGTTCGAGCCCCGTTGAGTTTACAAGTTTACAAACACCGAACAACTTCAAGATTTATAAAGATTTAGCGCAACTATCTGCATGAGGATTGACCCCCCGAGATTGAAGGTCAACATGGCATGAGTCACATGACTTAGTGCTCAAAATACTACATATATATATTCATGTATACCTAATGTGTTGACATAGTTTAAACATGTAAATATGTTATCTCTTTATATTGTTTATTATCGAAATAATTAAAACAATCTATATTGTTTTGCGATGGAAATGAGGACATAAGTAAACAAAAGACATTATAAAAGTTCGGAGTGTGTGTTGGAGCGTATGTGTTTTTTCTATTGATTTAATTTCATATATAATAAGTATTGCTTTTGTATTTTATTTTGTTTATATAAATCAGATTGATTGGAAGTAAAAACAAAGCAACATATAAACAACACATTAATATAATGTTTATTCAATGAGCTTAAAAGAGGCTGTACACTCTTGTCGGATAAAAATAGTTTCTGGAACTACAACAAATGTATATGTCTTGGGTGATAAAGATAGTCGTTGTATCGAATCGTCTGGCGATACGATATCCGGTAAAATGAATATAATTGTCCAATCTCCACGCAGAGTTGTCGTTCCTTGCTCTCACATACACCTCTGCGTAAGGCTCAGCACGCCATTTTGTCTACCAAATAGGTAAAACCGAATCAACGCATTCAATGTATATTTGAGTGGATATTTAAGATCGCATGCATTAAATTAAGAAATTAAGAATTAAGAACAGACACCAATGAAGCCGTTTGTTGTCTGATCGGACATTTTGACATGATAACAAAACGAAGAAAACGTTCATCACTGACTGATCACGTTCCACATTTGAGAAACAAAGGATCGATCACAATACCAAAGGCGATTGTGCAATCTGCAAGCATTTATTAATAAATGAAAGGGCTCTTTTTGCCCAATTTATTTTTGATATATGTGGTCATCATTCTACAGCTTAACACTCATAGACATTTGTCCAAACCCACATTCACATTAAAAGATTTCTTAAATTCAACTGATACATGTGCCTCTGATATGGCTTATTAACGGCTTGCAGATGTGTTAGTCAAAAATGCATTCACGCTTTTACATGCGTGTATTTTAGTAGTTGTATTGTTTATATTTATTTAATATTGCGAGCTAATTCACTTGTTTTCTTAAGCACAACATGTTTAAAGTTACAAAGCTTTGCACCATCCTATAAGGTCTAACAGGATCAATAAATTAAGAGGAAGGCAGCGGTACAACATTAAGGAATGCTTGAGAACGACATACTCAGGGCTTCGTGGTTGTTGAGCCATGGGCGAGATCATGCGGCCAAAGGCTATGTTTGCTAGACAATAACAAAGTCTATCATCACCACCGGAAATTGATGACCAGCGAAGCGAAATCAAACAAACCAACCATGGAAAGCAATGAGTATTAACCGACAATATCTAATATTTACTCGCTCCTGGATAACCAATGTGTGTTGGGCATCTTACAGAAATATTAATATGTTTAAAAATGTGTATCTTGATTGCAATTCGTATTAATGAACCGTTATTTACAAAGATTTATGACTGCTTGGTATAGGTTTGAAATCGGTACCATTCGAAGAAACAGCTTTTCTTTTATGATTTCATGGTTTGTCATCGTGTATGGAGTTTATTTCATATTCTTATAGGCAATATATACCATCTTTACGCTATTTCTGGTCTTGGTTAGATTATTGTTCGTGGAAATCTATTAAAATAAAATAACTGTAGTGTACGGCTAACAGTTGTTTATGGAAAAGGTCGTGTATGGTGAATAGTTAAAGTCATACATTGCGGGAACACGGTATACTTGTTTCGCTTTTTTGAATAGAATCCATCCACAATATATGGTTATGCTAAAGAAGAGAAACCAGAATGAAGTTTATGCAACTGCAAACCGAATTTCGCATACGGTCTATCCCTAAACCCAGGGATCCTAATTACATGGGTTTGATATAATTATTGCGCCGATGACCGTATTATAAGTCTATGCTTGTTGTAATATTTGGAACGAGAGAAAGGTAGAGATGCAATGAAAACAATATGTGGACATAATCATGAGTTAGAGTCAAAGCGTGAATTCAGGGTAGACAATTTTGAATGATAAAGGCGCTTCAATAAAGGCATTCCATACAACTCCTTATTAGTTTTTTAACATAAAATTATTTACTGTCCATTTTGTGTTGAGCATTGTTTTGTTTGTATATCAAGTGGAAAATCAAATTCTCCAAGTAAACCACGTTTTTTTACGCATGGGTTACGTTAAACAGGGGGTGGATCGTACGCAAGTAACTGGCGTGGCGTAAGTGAGAAAAATAGTACATGTATACTTTCCTCGGACAAAAGGAAAAAAGACTCCCAATGAACTTATCTTTCGGTACCAGGTAGCTGATGATTGATCTATTTCAACACTCGAATGTATAAATAAAGAACTGCAACTACTTATGATAGAAGTTTGATATGTCCACTATTAATTTGTCAAACAGTTTTTGGAAAACGTTCGCGATAAAAATGGTACAACTAATTCTTTTCACGAGCACTACCTCTTGCGTGATGTTTACTTTCGCTTCGCGGGTCATCTATTTCCGGTAGTGATGATAGACGGTGAATAAGTAAGTATACAATTCCAGAAAACTAATCTCATTATCTAAACGTGATTTGCCATAAGGTGCAATGTTTCATTTGCCTTCGCACAACCACCTAAATGTTTACATTTGTTCAATGTTGTTGATTTATGGTTAAGTAAACATAGAAAAATAGAAAATTACAAAATAATAACTTAAACTATGCATTCATTTTAATATATCTTCCCGGTCAATGAGATTGTTCTAATAAATATATAAAAAATATTGTTTACGCGTCCCACTGACCGTACACTCTTTTTCTCCATGTATAATGGCTACATCAAATACTTATCTATGTAGGAATTAAAAATGCAATGAATACGTCTAAATCGCGATAATTTTACTTCTTTAGTAATTCAATAAATGCATTACTAGACTTGAGCAAATATGAGTCAATATTGTTCTGTTATCCTGACAAGTTATGTAAATTGTGAACCTGATTAAACTTGGTTTTGGAATTATGTTGACTGACAACGCTATCGTAAAGAAATATGACACGGGTATTTAGGGGGCCTTTTCACAGATTTTGGCAAGTAATGAAGTTTGTCATTAAATGATTTGTATTGATAAATGTGAACATTGGATCTAAAAAAAAGCTCCAGTAAAAAAACAAGAATGAAATTAAGAAAGAAAAAAGTAACCCTCAACTGGGCTCGAAACACTGACCCCTAGTGTAAAAGTCTTATCACTATCAATGACCGTGTTTGCAAAGGAATATTTTCTTTGTTAATCATTTGACAATCCAATCCCGTTGATAACAACTGTTAATGCATGTTTATGAGCGCCTAGAAATTAGCAGATAGTATGGTATTGTATCTTGACAGATATTGAATACGGTTTTGTTATAACCCCATACTACTGAGCTGTAAGCAGATTTCAATGTCAAACTAAGGTCATGTGATGTTGATATTGAGAGAATATAACAATGATAACGTCAATACATGTATCAAAGCCAATAGACATTGGTGTTATAGGAAACATGTCAGTTTAGGTGAAATAAGAAGTTGGACCCTCTGCCCTAGTCTACATAAAAACGTTGGTCAAAGTCGAGTTTATAATGAGGTTAGATGAGGAGGATGTGGTAATAGTATTCAAATTCGTCGTTCAAGCAAGTATCAAAACTGTGTAGCAAGCTTAATCGATATTATACGAAACGCGCATCATTTTGGTTAACCGAGAACTCGGACCTTCTGCATTAGTCTCGGTTCAAAAGCAGGCTCATGTAAAGGTCAAGATGTGGTCAACATGGGTCAATCGCGTACGACGGACGGACGGAATAATGGGCAAGCTAAATGCCTCCAAGTATCTGCAAACATTTATGGAGTTCTTTTGTGCATATTTCCTCTAGTTCAACGTGCTGGTCTCTATGTTGTTAACGCCTTTTGATTTCTCATTTGATACAACTAAGTTCGAGTTTTTCGCGTTTTAGTACCGGTGCAAGTTGAAAAACGCCTTTTCCAATTTTGCCCTTTTTGGTAGAATACATGTTGAGTGTCATCCCAACAGGGTTTATAATTAATTCAGAAAGATTTCTTCAGAGTTTTTTTTGGTGATTACTTAAAGTCAACATTTTCGTTGTTACATACGACACACATAGTTATATAACGCGACCATCTCACTGTGATTGCCAATGCAATGGTATATGTGATAAATTAAGGAATGGTAATATTCCTGTCCATGAAATCAGCAGGAATTGAGTTAAACATGAACTTTTGCCGCTTATTAGATTATAAGTGTATGTGCTCGTTCCATAAATATCACTCGGACTTTAGACGTCGCACGGTTTGTTTGGTTGTTCGCGCGTATGTGAAATAAAGTACCGAATGGTCGGGTATCAAAAATTCAGTTTAATACCAAAGTTCTCACAAAGATCCTTTACAGTATGTTCTTAAAAAAGTAACGGTTAAATTTTGGTTTAATATTTTATCTACTGCCGCTTTACCTTTCGGATAAATGGAAGTCAAGTTGTCATTGTCTGGCGTTCATCGTCAATTTAATACACATAATTTTATATTTTGTAAAAAATCGGGAAACGATTTACCGTGTATATTTTTTATGCGACCTATTGCCTTTCTAAACAGTATGATATCTACGTTTATAACAGTTTCGGTTCAAGACCGAGATGCTACTATGTGTGTCACCGCAAAACACCAGATGAAGTTTCTCTGCGGTCAAGAATAAGTCAACAAGCCGCGCTCTGAGCCTTCTGTGGGTAAGTAGCAAACAATGTTTTCAAGATAATATACGTTATGTGCCAGTTTTAGGCTGATACTTTCATCAAAAGACGTGTCCAAGCATGTTATATAATAGTTATTCAAATAAGTATTTTATTAGCGTGGCCTCCCCACCGAAACACACGGTGCACTTTGACTGAATGATTTCCTGTTAAATAAGTAAGTTGCGTAGTTCTTGCTTAATTAGTTCGGGTATTTTGAGGTTTGTTTTTGTCCCGCATATGATGTCTGCGTTCAGTCAGGACATTATTTTTTCCTTGCAAACAATTTTAAGACTGTCCATTCATTTATGATCCATGTCAAAACGTTTATCAAGGAGAATAACTGCGTATTTTTCTTATTCCATTGTTCCACTCGTCACGAATGGTGTTGCAATGTATTCTTGTATTGTGCCGGTGTAGCGCTGACCGATAAAAAAGCACCATTACGATATTTTTAACTTTTTTTCTCGCTTTGTATGTTCTATAATCTGTTTCAGTTTCGACACATATTCATTGTCAATGTCCCCTAAGTCGTCCGAAATGTGAATACATGTACTTTGTTGTTTTTTTTCATAAAAGTTTTCTTTTAAATAAAAATTTAACTATTTGTCATGAACTGATCAAACTTTACAAACTAGTTGTCTCACTTTGCAAGATTGTTTGTCCGACCCTGAACGAATGGTATAATTCAATATCTGGTCTTTAAGAATTTTACTAGTATAGTGCTTCGTCCGAATTTTCGCTTTCTTTTTAATAGTATCCTACTGATCAAAGAAAATGTTTGATAACTTGTCGCTCAAAATTTAATTGCCAATTAATTTAATATGTTTAGCTTCGATCGACAAAAATATTACGATTTAATTTCAAAAGACGTTGTTTTCATGTTTTAAAACAGATGGCACTTTTTACAGCTAAGCTACAACAATCTCATGGAAGACAAGCTTGTTTAATCTTTTAACATAAATTTGTTTGCAAATATTTACATAATTATTCAAACAGATCCGCTTAGTATTTTAATATTTAAAGTGTACACTTGCAGACTTTTCTAACGCAACACTTTTCAAACTTGAATATTTCAGCATGGACTCTAGAATATACGCTCCGTGATCTCAGTAATCAGTTAAGATTTTGATTTAAAATTTCACATGTGATTATTTGACTATATTCTGTGCAAGATTCATTCATCCGTGACATTCGGGCGCTTTTGCACGTGTTGTACATGTGGCTTCATCTTTTTGCACGGGAAAATGGTGAAACACGATGCGGACCTAATTTTATTTCAATGTCTTCCTTTAAGGTGGGTTGATACACCAGGAAACCATAACATTAATTAAAAATTAATATGTCTCGTATAAAATTTCCGCAACAGCGCACTCGGCATGTTGCAAGCTACCTTCCCCACTTGCTGAAGCATCCGATCGTCACAGATGAATGATTTTATCGTTTGCTTGCACATACTGTAGTTAAATGATCACATGTACAATTGCAAATCAAAATATTTACCCATGATTGAGAAGGTTGAAAAATGCTGCGTTCGAAAACTCACCAATTGTTATACAACTCTATATAGTTCCAATTGAAATTAAGTTCCATCATTCTCGGTGGGTTTTTACACCAGGAACACATAGTCATATAACATTAATTAGAAAAATAATATGGCTCGTATTAATATTCGTAAGCGCAATGTTGCAAGCCGGTCGGTCATTAAGACGTGTAAGTTAATGCGTTTAACTGTTTACATTATTATTTTACAATGTACGATTTTGAGAATTTCTGAGAATTTCTGAGAATTTCACTTTTTCAGTGATTGTTTAAATTTGTTATGCTCCAAGTGTATCTGTGTGTGGATTTCAAAGTTCAAAGTTCGGCAAGCCTCGCCGTTATATGATTTTAAGCCTCGCCTGATATATTACAAATAGATCGGGAAGTAACGCATGTAACGTGTTATTCTTTATATATAAGTACTATTAAAGTTCAAATATAATATAGTGCACTACACAGTACGTTTTTAACGACCCTCTATCTCTGCAGATAATGGGACGTAACTCTTTCACGACTGAGCGCAGTCATTTACAACTTCCAATTTCGATAACGAAAATAGGCCTTAACAGCGAGTTTTAAAAGAAAACATAAGTCGAAGGGTGGCGACGAAGTCAAACAAACATTTTAATTTTGTAGTGGACACAATAAACATTGGTAAGGATATTTTATTGTGAATAAAACGGATAAGGAAGTTAAAAGGACGTGTAGAATGGGATTTACTTTCGATTTCAATATTATAATTTTCTAAATTATTAATGCATTTCCATAGATAAATCTTTTTTTTAAAGTTTTCACGTATTCTTTCATTTTGTTTCTTCATATCGTAATGCTTTTGACTGGTTCATGATGCTCGAATGACAGATTTTATTAAAATTTAAGGCATTACAAAAATGGGGTGCCTTGAAGGGTGAATAATTCCATAGAATCACGTTGATTCATGTTTAAAAGGAGTTGCTTTTTGTTATCTAATAACAGTTTACACTTTTAAGTATGTGTTAAATTTCAAAATATTTTTAGCAATAACTTAAACTTTTTAGCAATTTAAACAACAATTTGGACACAGCAGGATGTGTCCATAAAAAGGTAGTCACTGGTGGCAAACTGTTTTTTAAGAGATTAGTTCACATAATGTGTGCCCTCTGAAGTAATCATGAAGTGAGTAAAAGAAACAACTTACCTGTTCATCGGTCCCAAAGTAGGTCAAGACAGAACGGTCATAGTCATTTCGGTCAAAACACTACACTCCCCCCTACTTTCTTTAAAAAGAACTTAATAATGAAAGAGAACAAACAAGGACTAATTTCGATATAAGTTATACATCCAGGTGCAGACAGGTAATTCCTATATTTACTGAATTTACAGGTATTTAACAAGTAAAGTAATCAGGATCCTAAAAGGAACATTAAAGGTGACCTCTACTCAGTATTTTCTGAGGAAGTACACATATAACATTAAATACATGAATTTATCATCTTTACTTAAAGATATCAAATTAAAGCCTATGCATTATTAAAGATAACCTCTACTTCTGAGAAGGTAACACAATTTAAATGCATGAATTTATCATCTTTGCTTGAAGATGACAAATTATATTTATGAATCACTCAAGTATCTAATAACAATAAATCTACAGCACAGAGATGAGTCAGATGACTACTGCATTCTGTACAATCTGAGGGCATTATTGCAGCTCACCTCAAGGACATGCTCTACTGGTACGTTTCGGCACTTGGCAACACCCTCAGCAATTTGAAAAAGCTGATTTGGTGCTGAAAACCACTGGCCAGTTGCACGGAAGTAGGGAGCATCTGTCTCAAGAAGGAGCTTGTTTTCATCAAGAGAGCGTAAAGCCTCAGGTTGGTCCAGACTGAATCCCTGAACATTTCTATTAAAACTGAAGAAAGTGTTCGGGAAGGTTGCAAGCCACTTTGTTAAGACATATGTGTCGCCCGTGAAACAATGGACATGAAATCTCTGTGTCCTTGAAATGGGACTCAGAAGGTGCAGAAGCAGAAGATAGGCCTCAACTCCACTGTCACTAGATGCCCCACGACAGTTAACGACCACCACATGGCGATCATTGATCAAGTGCAACATTGCACGCACTAAATCATTCTGGTGTGGCCACTGTTTATCAGGTACTGAGTGATCCAGACCAATTTCACCAAGACCAACTACCCTTTCACACTTGAGCATATTGCGGACGCGATCTAGAGCATTGTTAATGCGGTCATTGCTCATAGTAGAGTGTTTTGGGTGCAGTCCGATTACCACTCCAACATTGGATGGTAGACCTGACATGTCTTGGGGGGATGGGAAGGTGTTGGGATCACAAAAGATCCCAATGCCACCAACCAATCTTACTCGCTGGTGATCCTCCACCTGACCCAGCTCCATCAACTCATCAACCGGCATACAAGGGACCAGAGCCCCATTTCTCAACCGTCAATATGAAAATGCGAATCGAAGGCCACCGGTAGACTCTTAACTGACTGAAGCTGTATGTCAGAAGGACAAGGGAAAACCGATCTCCAATAATCCCTGTCTTCTGGCTGAAGGATTGCAGCTAGTAAACTAAGGACGCGCCAGTGAATTAACACGGCAGGGGAGTTGGCAGGTGACAGGACAAATTGTTGAGGGACCTAAACCCCCAAATAGTTACATACTTCCACCATCGCTTGCCTACAATCTGGGGACACTCGAACGCCAGACAAAGGTGCAAGCACTCTTTGTCGATTAACAAGGTCAACCAGCTCAGACAATATGCAAGGACGGCGGAGCAACCATGTCGCCACCTGGGTCAGTGCCATTACTCGTCCTTTAACCACTGATGCATCATTACATGGCAAACGATCATCAAATATTCCTGGGATGTGATGCCTGAAAGCATGTACCCGAGGAAGATCTTGTCCCTCAAGAGTACAGCCGGGCACACAACACCCCTGGTTAGTGGGCATTTCCTGTTTGTCCAAGTTTTCTCGGACCTGACTCACATGGACATCCATGCGAGCCACTGCCGTGCATGGATCGGCTAATTTCATGAGCTTAGCCGAAATTGGGGGAAGCTCAGATCGCTCACTCCCAATATTGTCTTCCTCACTCATCAATGGAATAAGAATTCCTACTACAGCGCTACTTGGATGAGTGATTGTGCATGATGGCTGCGCAGCCGAGTGCGGCAGACAGTCACCACGATAAAAGGATGCAGGCATGCCTACTTTAACTAATGACCGCTGTCGTTTCCTAAAACGCGTACGATGTCTTGGGCGTTGTGAGGTAGGCTGCCCCATATTAGACAGCGCTACTGGACCGGGGCAAGTTTCAGGGTCTTTGGATCCCTGCTCAACTTCCGGGGCCTCACTAACAGAATGGAGGAGGGCCTCAGCCTCTGCCTCCGTCATCTCAATTAAATTTTCAAGATCCATTCTGTAACATACAACATTATTTCGGTGACACCCTTTATTTACATTTATCAGTTTTGTTAATAACATGTTAGTTGAAACATAACTTTTTCAGCATATACTGAAACTAGTTAATAAAGGCATTAATTGTTACGGCAAGTTGGGCATTTGTATTTGTTGATATCAAGTGCTTCAGTGGATGTTACATTAACACATGAGCCATGGAACCATTCATCGCAAAAATCACATTGTATCATAAATTGACCATCCCAAGGTTTTCGACAGACACAGTACAAGTCGGTTTCCTCACAAGGAGGTGCATCAATGACTGCATCTGGAATATGAGATTTAAGCCTAACAATCCAGTCAGGGATATTGCGATCATGACAAGGCATTATCCTGTCATGGTTCACAACAAAGAATGCGTTCCTTAGCTGCACTTGATACAAATAGGCAGACAATTTCTTAGAAATTAAAGCGGGCCCTTTCCAAGGTGAACACAGCTTGCGACACTTGCCTTTTTTGATGGCTGTATCCAACAAATAGACAATGTCACCTACTGCATATGGCCGCAGCAATACTTTAATGTCGTAATTTCTTTTCATACGTTTAAGGGTGTTTTTTAGTGTATCTCTTGCTACAGAATGAGCTTTTTCAATGTTTTCAGTCAAGTCTCTAACATAGTCATCAGTACATTCAGACTTTTGTTGTACATTTGGGAACATAAGTTGTGCAGATGTATTCACCTCACGGCCAAGCATCAACCGGTTAGGTGTATAACCCGTACTGCGATTTACTGAAGCCCTGATGGCACCAGCTATTTGCTGCACATATATGTCCCACCTGTTTTGAGACTTGCCAAGAAAACATCTTATTGCATCCATCAGAGTCCTGTTGAATCTTTCAACCTGACCATTTGCTGATGGTCTATAGGGTGTTGTTCGGGATTTGTGAATTTGCAATGCTTTGCAAAGTGCTTCAAACAGCTTACTTTCAAAGTTTCGACCCTGATCAGAAAATAATTGAAATGGATAGCAAAACCTCGAGAAAAATGAGTCAATAGCAGCCTTAGCTGTAACATCAGCTTTTTGTGATGGAAGTGGTACACATTCAACCCATTTAGTAAATTGGTCAACCATTACCAAACAATGCTCATTGCCATTATCAGTTTTAGGTAAGGGACCTAAAAAATCAATGTGTACCCGTTCCATGGGAGCACCTGCCTGATATTCAGTCATGGGTACTACCCCATAAGCTTTGTTTTTCTTGTTTCGACTGCACACATCACATGACAAAACATATGAATTGACATATCTAGCCAAATGAAACCAAAAGAATTTTTCCTTTAATTTTGCCTTTGTGCGTGCTACCCCTTGGTGTCCCGAAGACGGTATATCATGATGCCACCTAATTGCTTGCTCTTTAAGTTCTTGGGGCACAACTAATTCCAATTCAGGAGAGTCATCTTTCTTTCTAAACAAAACATTGTCCAGCAGGCTGAACATTTCTTTGTTTATCCAGAAATACTTGGCCTCAGGGCTAGACAAAATAACACACCTTCATCTGGTGCCTTATTCTCCAGCAGCCAAGAAAGAATGAATTGTAAATTTGTATCTCTCCCCTGAGCAGAGCACAATTCTTGATTGATAAAACCCCAACTTGCTGGAACCTCAGGAGTTGCCTTTAACTGAGCTTGTATAGTGCAAACGTTCAATGGGTCATGTGATATGGCTATTTCAAAACAGGAATCACAATTGCAGGACTTTTGCAAAACCTCTGCGTGCAGGCCATTGTTAAGCTGATCTGACCAGACCATACATTCAGATACTTGTCCTCCCGGGTCCCACACGCGCCCATCATGCTGAGGACCCTGCTTCGGTCCTGTCCCAGCAGAGGATTTATCATGGGGATCCACAGGACTAGTTTCCTGAATGAAATGTACTTAAGCAAAGGAAAGACTACCGCCTGTGGACAGCCCTATAGCATTGTCCACTTCCTCGGTAAAACTTCCCCATTGCTGGTCTGCCTTGGTGCAATATTGGCAACCCCCACAAGGCAAATCTCTGGGCTTAATACCTGTCACATATGATGGACAAGGAGACAGCGGAGGAGCAATTCGAGATAGGGCATCTGCATTTTCATGCTTAGACCCTGACCTATGCTGTACCACCATGTGGTATAGTGCCAGCTCCTCCAGCCATCTAGCCAATTGCCCTTGAGGGTCCTTAAATTTCAACAACCAAGTCAGACTTGAATAGTCTGTACGAACTGTGAACACTCGTCCCAACAGATAGTACTTAAACTGTCGTGTGAAACGTACAATGCTCAGTAGTTCTTTTCTAGTGGTGCAGTACTTTTTCTGCTCAGGTGCTAAAGCAAAGCTGCCATATGCAATGACACGCTCTTGCCCTGCCTGAACCTGACTAAGCACACCACCGATACCAGAGTCTGAGGAATCAGTGTCGAGAATGAATAGATCAACACTGTTTGGCAACGTCAGGACAGGTGGCTGTACCAAGGCCTGACGGAGTATTTGAAATGCCTCTTGTTCCTTCTCTGACCACCTAAACAAATTCTTGCCTGTTAGGTTATACAGAGGCTGTGCAAGTTTTGCGCAGTCCTGTATAAACATTCTATGATAGTTGGCAAAACCCAAAAACCTTTCAACGTCCTTAGAGCATTCAGCTACAGTTTGAATATCACTTTGTGACATACACAGCTTACTACCATCCACCATCCTACCCAAGAACTCAATTTCTTGTTGGAAAATATGCATTTTTTACGTTTAAGTTTTAAGCCATGTAACGGAAACCTCATTAGAGCTTCTGCAAGATTGTTGAGGTGATCTTCAAAGGACTTTCCCATAACTAGGATGTCATCAAGAAACACGAGGACTGTTTTCCAAGTAAGACCTCTAAGTACCAGGTTCACAACGCGAGAATATGTTGCAGGCGCGTTCGTGAGTCCGAAACCCATCCTGTTATGTTCAAACAGGCCATACTTGGTGACAAACGCAGTTTTCTTTCTATCAGGCTCACTGACTTTAACTTGCCAGTAAGCCGAGTTGGTGTCTAACTTTGAAAACCATATGTTACCAGACAATGTGTCCAAACAATCCTCTACTAGAGGGAGTGGAAATGTGTCCTTGATAGTAACATTGTTCAAAGCACGGTAATCGATGCACCAACGTACAGATCCGTCGCGTTTACGGATAAGCACTGGAGCCGATGCCCATTCAGACACTGATTCCTGTATGACTCCAGCATCCAACATTTTCTTAAGATGAGCTTCTTCCTCATTAACAAAACATGTTGGAGTGCCGCGCATGCGTTGCTTTATAGGTTTCGCATCGCCCGTGTCAATAGTATGTTCAATACAAGTGAAGTTTCCAAGGTCATATTCGCTCTCTACGAATACATCAGCATACTCTCATCCTCGTCGCCAATTATTCTCTATGATGATGAAAGGGTTTATAGTCATACCCATGTCCTAGTGTATGTGTGTTTTACTTCCGCTCATAGCTTAACCATTCAATATTATATGAGATTTAAAAATAAATTGGCACAAATTATCATCATATAATTATTAGTGACTTTGCTTAGCCAAATGACAGTGGGCCCACCCTTACTCTTTTATGCCTCACCCTTTCAAAAAATGTGACCCCCGTCCATAATTATGTCTTGTCCTTATAAAATCAAGTCCCACCCTTTTAAATTCCTTTTTATACCTTTTTCACTTGTCAATTATTTGCATTTATGCAGAACCAGCATATGTGATTGTATTGGCTTATTGAATTTTTTATTGAGTTACATAAGAATTTCTTGTTAATTCACATTTAAATAATTTAAATAAGGAACATCCCTCATGCTGTATGAATGCTTGAATATTAGTTCTTCAGTGGAAACTGAACAGTGTAGCCACTTACCATGTACAAAGTTTACCAACAAGAAATTTTCAAGAAACAGGTTGCCCTTCCTTTTTAAGGACCATTGTTATTTTTTAGGCTTGCTAAATCCCTATATTTTGAGTCAAATTGTGCAATTCAACAAGCATGTTGCTTAGCTTCAATGTCATTGTTACAATCAACACTTGATTTTTGTTCGCAAAAAAAAGACCTTGATAATCAGAAATAGCGGACTTTGAATTAAACATCAGATTTCTTGTAAAATTTAGAAGAAAAAAATATAAACCGAAAAAAAATACAAGAAGAACTAGTAATTAAGATTAGAAGTGTGTGAAATATTGATATATAGTTGTCCTGTACATAATGTTTTATAAAGCATGCTCCTGTATTCAAAACTATCCACGCCAAAGGGATAATATTTCTTCATAGTATCAACTTGCTACATATTTCAATATGTATGTCTGGTAATTCAGTGTTTTTCCACCATTTAAGAATGGGGCTGGGTCCTATAGGATTGGGAAAAATTGCGTCATTTTGACTAAAATAGGGACATTAGTATTGTTCTTGTTTTGCTAACAAATGCTTCAAAATTGAGAATAAAAGTCTTTTTCAATATTAGATTTACTAAGGTTCAAATAATAGAGCTGAATTTTAATTGGAGGTGAACTAAATTCTGATATTTCAAAAAATATATAATTGAACCTTCAATTGGGAATTTTTAGGTTCCATTTTTGAAAAATATAAACTTTTTCCCATTGGGACTGCGGCTGAATATTGGCAACGAATTTGAACAAAAAAACCCACTTCATTAAAAAAAAATTATAATTTTCACATTGCTTTCTCAATTTAGCATTAGCTTTGATCAATTTTTGGAGCAAATCAGGTAAAAGTATTATGAAGGGAACGGATAATTATTAATTTGTCTTATATAAGAATTCACCAGAAGGGGCATCATCGCTTGCAATACTGTCAAAGCTGTGTTTGTTTTGTTTTGCTATATATTGTCTTTTTCATTAACAGTATGACAATGGCCTCTGGTTCTACTGCACCCAAAGAGGATGACATGATGAAACAGTTTAAGTCTATGTATGACTTTTTGAAAGAAATTTTTCAACCTTCTCCTCAAAAGGTAAGAGTTAAAAAATCAATAAAACCAGGGTACTCTGATTTAGAAAAAAAAATCCATTCAACATAGAAATAATTCCACCAAAGCAATTAATACTGTAAAACTTTGGGATATTTGTGAAGTGTGAGACTAACAGATATTGAATTCATATTGTATACTGCTTGTAAATGCTGTCGGCTGTTAATATGTTATCGGTAAGTTTACTGTAAATTAGCAATAACGACTCTCCATTGACAACAGTGAAATAAAACAATTTGTATGTGGCATTTTGTATATTAAAACGGATGAATATTGTTATAACAACTCCATTGACAACAGTGAAATAAAACAATTAGTAAGTGGCATTTTGTATATTAAAACGGATGAATATTGTTCAAGATTACAGAAATGTTATGAGTTAGATAAAGAGCCTTCCTTTCAATTTTTATCTTAACTATTCATTGAATAGTCCATGGTATGCTACTCACCCATCTGTCAGTGTTGGTGTTTTTGTTAAAGCAATACATTTTTCTTTGATTAGGAATGGAGTAATTTCCCTTTCTTAAAATTTCATTGTGCAAAGCATGACAATTGGTATAAAATTAATTGTAATGTGGCATGTATTAATAAAGCAAATTGTGAGGAATAACTATGCAAAGAAACTCTTTCTCCATTAACAAAAAAGTTTGTGTTTTGTGTGATCACTCTATGTCTGTTGTGTGGCAACAACTTATAGATTGTTATTATTCAATGCCTAATGTGCATATTGATATATTTTGAGATATACTAGTCTTTTAACTTGTTATGTTTATGTTTTTGGATCTGTTTGATACTTTCATGTGCAAGCACATTGTTTTTAAACATTATACATTTCTCATAATTATAATAGTATAAGTAAAGATAAAAAAAAAAAATCAACAAAGGGCATAACAAATCTCACATCAAATTGAGCTCTAGACGAAAAACAGGCTCACGCTGCATGATGGAAGGTTTTATTTGAATAATATGCTGATGATAATCTAACTTTGTCTGGGGTAAAATATTATTTTTGTTCCCACAGTTTTTTTGTTCCAATTGGGTCTATATCACCTTGGTGGCCTCTCATAAATCAAGAAAATACTGTGTTTTAACAAATGGCATGAACAGAATATAATTTCCACAGTTTTGTTAAGCTTTTTAATTTAAGCAATTTATAAACAAGTATTTTTTTAAACAAATGACACAAACATCATTTAAAACACAAAAATTAGTACACACAATAAGTTATTTTTGCAAAAGATATATTGCAAATTGTACCTGAAAAGCAATTTGGATGTAATTATCATACAAACTACATTCATAAACAACAAAGAGACTGAATAAACATTGTATGTAATTAGAATGTTCTGTACTCTAACAGAAAAGATAATGTAAAATAGGAAAAAAAGATTATATAATTATACACTGAGGTAACGCATTAAAATCTTTCACATTTGGCAAATAACACACGCTGTTGTAAGATATCAGTTAAAGTGTCCAATAAAACATATTTGTTTTGAAACATAAACAGTGTCATTTATACTGCTTAGAATGTTATGTTGTTGTATTTTTAGCTCACCTGAGCACAACGTGCTTTTGGGATCACCTTTTGTCCGTCCTGCATCGTGCGGTGCATCATGCGTCGTCAACATTTTGCCTTGTTAACACTCTAGAGGCCACATTTTTTGTCTGATCTTCATGAAACTGGGTCCAAAGATTTGTCCCAATGATATCTTGGTCGAGTTCGAAACTGGATCATGTGAGGTCAAAAACTAGGTCACTAGGTCAAATTAAAGAAAACACTTGTTAACACTGTATAAGTCACATGTATTGTCCAATCTTCATGAAACTTGGTCATGACATTTGTCTTAATGTTTTCTCAGCTGAGTTTGAAAATGGTTTTGCTTGGTTGAAAAACATGGCTGCCAGGGGGCGGGGCAGTTTTCCTTATATGGCTTTAGTAAAACCTTGTTAACACTCCAGAAGTCACATTTATGGTCCAATTTTCATTTAAATTGGTCAGAACATTTGTTCTCATGATAGCTGGGCTGAGTTCGAAAATGGTTTTGGTCCTTTAAAAAACAAGGCCGCCAGGGGGCTGATCAGTTTTCCTTAAATGGCTATAGGAAAACCTTGTAAACACTCTAAAAGTCACATTTATAGTCCAATCTTCATGAAACTTGGTCAGAATATTTGTCCCAATGATATCTCAGCTGAGTTGGAAAATGGTTACGATCCGTTGAAAACGTCTGCCAGGGGGCGCGGCAGTTTTCCTTGTATGGCTATAGTGAAACTTTGTTAAAACTCTAGAAGTAACATTTTAAGTCCAATCTTCATGAACCTTGGTCAGAATATTTGTCCCAATGATATCTCAGCTGAGTTCGAAAATGGTTCTGGACCGTTGAAAAACATGTCTGCCAGTGGGCGGGGCAGTTTTCCTTATCTGGCTAAAGTGAAACCTTGTTAACATTCTAGAAGTCACATTTAAAGTCCAATCTTCATGAAATGTGGTCAGATTATTTGTCCCAATAATATCTCTGCTGAGTTCCAAAATGGGTTCGGTCTGTTGAAAAACATGGCCGCCAGGGGATGCGGCAGTTTCAGCGTTATAGATAATTTTTGACCCATGGGGGTAAATACCCCCACTTTTCAAAGCATGGGGGTAAATGATCAAATTTTGCCTTGCTTGAAGGGTAATTTGCTAAAAGTAAAACAAGAATATAGCCGTGGTACAGACACACTACTTAAATCATATTAAACACAATAAACCATTAACTATGTGTATTCCTTCATAGTAGTAGGTTTCTTAAAGTGTTTTTTGTTTTTTTTAACTGTCCATGGTTTATAAGCCTTGTATTGTTGGCAGATTTTACATTTAAGACGAACTTCGTCCTTATCGTGACGTCAGACGTCCACCACGGAAATTTTTTTTGCCAACTTTTAACAGTTGTTTTATTTGCGTTTAAGTGTGTCCTTTTTGATTAGAAAACAGAGGAAATCATTCAGTATTGGCAGTACAATGTTTTTACTCGATACAACTTTTGCCGTATAAAACGAATCAATTTTACTTTGAGAAGTAATTATCCCCCGCCAGAGGCGGAGGGATATTGTTTTGGTGTTGTCCGTCCGTCCGGCTGTCCGTCCGTCCGCCCGTCCGTCCGGCACTTTTGTGTCCGGAGCCATATCTTGGAAGTTCTTTGGTGGATTTCATTTAAACTTGGTATGAGTATATATATGCACAAGAGGATGATGCACGCCAAATGGCATTGTAGTCACTATCTGTTAAAAACAGACTTATGGCTCTTTGTATCTTGAAAAAATGCTTTTTAGTGTCCGGAGCCATATCTTGGAAGTTCTTTGGCGGATTTCATTGAAACTTGGTATGAGTATATATATGCATAAGAGGATGATGCACACCAAATGGCATTGTACACCATCTGTTAAAAACAGACTTATGGCCCTTTGTATCTTGAAAAAATGCTTTTTACTATAGGCACTTTTGTGTCCGGAGCCATATCTTGGAAGTGCTTTGGGGGATTTCATTTAAACTTGGTATGAGTATATATATGCATAAGAGGATGATGCACGCCAAATGGCATTGTACACCATCTGTTAAAAACAGACTTATGGCCCTTTGTATCTTGAAAAAATGCTTTTTACTATAGGCATTTGTGTCCGGAGCCATATCTTGGAAGCGCTTTGGCGGATTTCTTTGAAACTTGGTATGAAATAAATTGTGAAGGCTTAAGAACCTTCCTTTGTCTTAGTTTTGTGTTATTGTCCTCCGTCGGTCTATCTATCATTATGTTCATCCGTCCAATTTGCACCCATCCTCAAACAAAGCATATGCTGCGGGGGATACCTTGGGCCTTTCAGGCCCTCTTGTTTGTTTTGGCTTCAAAGAAGCTATGCTGACCTCTTCATGTAAATAAACACATAAGCGCTTGACTGTCTGTTAAAAAATCCATACTAAATTTACCATCCGTCTAGATGATACAGAGTATACAGGTAGCAGGCTCCTTCGAACCCAAGCCCTTTCGGCCCAGACCGAAATTTCAGGCTCTTTCAACCCAAGTTTATTCAGCCCCAAATCGACCAGGCTCATTCGGCCCTATATTTTATTATTCGGCCCTATATTTTATTACACCTATTTACAGCGGGTGTATGATTGAATAAAGTTGTTTAAAATTATATATTGTGCTGTCTGTTTGTTCCTTTGTATTGCTTTTGATTATTGATGATTAAATGGAAAATTGTAAACGATTATCCCTTTACAAACTGTTACCAATGTATGTAATTGTTTTAATTGTTCAATTGTGCCGTCTTTTAATTGCATCGATTGTCGGTTTGTTTGTTAAATATTGCGTTTGATTAAAAGTGTAAATGATGATGAGTATTTGTTTGATATGTTCCATTGTTGTTTTTTTGTCGGTTATTTAGCAGTTATTAATGGAATTATTGCAAAAACGTATAAAAGTGCTATTATTGTGTTCATTGGTATCATAAATCATTTTGCTGTCTATGTTATACTTAGGTTACTAGTTCTATAATTGTGCTGTGAAATTTGGTATGATATTTGATGTTACTTGTGTTAATCGTAAATAAATTATAACAAACAGTGTAAGTGTTAGTGTTAGTGATTGTGAATTTGTGATGGAGGAGGACGCGTGTGTGTTTTGTAAGAAGGCCGTTTGCTCGCTGCAGCATCGCACCTGCAATACAGGTAAGTGTCTATTCAAACTCTATTTATTAAATATAATGTCTAAGATTTTCAAAAGTCAATTAATTGTCCAATATAAGCGATTTTATATTTATGTCCAAGTAATTATTAAGATTTTCCACTCGGCCCTCCGCTCGCAAGTTTTTTATTTTAGAGTATATTTCTCATATATAATCTACATATGGTTCGTTTATACAATATTTAATCTACAAAATTTTCGTTTATACAAATACCAATATTCCAATATTAGAAAGTTGTATATGAATATCGACAAAATCTATTATAGCCGCCCTAGTATTCATACAT
The DNA here is from genome assembly GCF_020536995.1 of Dreissena polymorpha. NCBI lineage: Eukaryota > Metazoa > Mollusca > Bivalvia > Myida > Dreissenidae > Dreissena > Dreissena polymorpha. The sequence continues at coordinate 132,119,893 of NC_068358.1, forward strand.
TTATACTTTTGGTCACAAATACTAACAATAAAATTCTAAATTCTCTCGCGAAATATTGTAAAAATGCTTGTAAATGAGAACTGAGACATTTAATGCAAACGTGAATAAATCTAATTGCCTTATTACAATTTGTTAATCTGGTTACACACATGTATTTTACAACCTGATAAAGGTCATAAAACCGGGCATAGGTGGGGTCGTAGTAATTAATGAATTATGAGTTTATTAGGCCACGACTTTTTTTTTTATTGGTTTACAAAAATTATTTTGAAAATGGTCCATCGGGCGGTCGAAAAAAAAAAAAAAAAAACATCGGAAAAAAAAGTTAATACTAATAACATCAGAACAAAGACAACATATCTTTTATAACATTAACACAGAGACAAAAAATCAAATTATGCAATGAAACACATCTATATCTTCAAATGAAATGAGTCCTAAAAGCACCTTTTGTAACATCAGGCAATTTTAAACACTCCATTACATGACATGCGTTCTTCTCCCATTAAAACGAAAAACTGCGCTTCATTTCCATAATTCGATGCGCTTCATTATGCAATGCAATGCCCGTTGCATAAATCTTATATAAGATAAACTACTCATACACAAATTACCCGGTATGTGTTTGCTCTTACTCGACTTATGAGATCGTACATGAAAAAAAATCGAGGTAGATCGATCCATGCGTCGTCGCGGTAATGTTTGTCAAAGTTATTGTTGTCATGAAAACTCGTTGATTTACAACGCAAAACGTCTTATTTGAACTGATGCGAATTAATTTAATCATATTTGTCAACTTCGCTTTTGCTTTATTTTGATAATTTAATCCAAAGTTTAATGTTAGCAAGTGTTTTTTTTACCGGAATTGTAAACAAGGAGTCAGTTAAAGTCTTCCGAAAATGTGCAGTCTGTGTGAATTGACAGTTTGACGTCATCAAAGGAAAGCCGCTTTCTGTCGGAAGCAATAAAGCGACAAATTTCGCGCCGAAAAAATTGGCTTCCTTTGTCTAGCAATCAACATGCCGAACCAATCGTGTGTTTGTTTCTCAATTGCAATCCTCCAATTTAATAAAAGCACGTGCATAGCTCCGCCTTCGAATCTTTTGCCGAAAACGGAGGCGGAGTTTAATGGTTAATTGAGCTAGTGTTTTACGCAAGTTTGAGTTCCGATTTGCCGAAATTACTCGTCCCTAAGCATTGAAACGACAAATACATTTATCAATGATTTTCCGAGATATACCGATTTGTTCCGATTTCCAAACTTTCTGTACAGTTCCTATAAACTATGGCGGACGTGTTTACAAAATTCCTAAACACATATATCGTAAATAATGGCAGTGTTTTATTGGATTATTTATACTAATTATCAAATACTTTTTTATCTACTATAATATCGGGTTTGTTTAATATAATTAACATGTTAAACAATATAGTTGCGTCACAGACTCGGAAATAAATTTTGATGGGGTCGACATTTTACTGACGCTGATTTTCTTATTGTCTGTAATTTTTACCCGAAATAAATTTTGAGAAGTGCCCATAAAAGGACTGGTACATAATGTGTCACATTGAAAAATATCCCGATCTCTGCAATATATGTGAACCAATCGTTGATTGTACTTACTTGATTTTATTCGCAACCGTACTCAAACCGGATCGTTTTTTTTTCTCGTTTCGCTCGTTTTGCAGTGCGGTCGGGAATAAAATATTTAAAAAAAAGACGATTTTCCGATTTTATTTTTTTTCCCTTTTTCCAAAAATTAGGGTCGGCGGTTTTGTAAACCAAGAAATATAAAAGCCGTGGCCTTATTATAGTCTCATCCAATATTTACATTTTTCATAATTTTGATTATATAAAACATTAAGATGATGATGACAATACAGATTAGTGTCAATGGCAACTGACTAGCTCTGATTTTCAACAAATAAATTATTTTCCCAAGTAAGCTTGAACATGGGTCTAATTTGCCAATTTTTAAATTTATTTTTAATATTGTCGTGGTTATAATTTGCCAATTTTTAAATTTATTTTATTGTCAGTTCAAAGTTTACGGATTTATCAACTTAAATCTACCTTTTTGTTACTTGTTGCCTGTTATCCGAATACACACCACGCATGTATTTAACAACCTGATAAAGATCATAAAACCTGGGATAGGTGCGAGTGTGCTAGACAATGGCTTCATTCAATAATGAATGACAGGGTCGGAGTAATTAAAGAAAACAACATCTGTTTAACGATTTAACGATGTGTTAACAAGTGTATGCTGTCAATTAGAATAAAAATTGATATTTTGATTGTTTATGAAAATAAATTGATAAGTGTCTATAAAACAATAATGGATTCGTTCATAAGTGTCAATTCATAAATCAATTAGGTTATGTTGTAATGTAATTTATTACAAAATTTGCAAACACGTTGTAGGCATATCCGCGACAGAATATTTTAAGGCAAAGAGGGGGGATATCGTTCCGGCTGTACCATCTACCCATCCTGCAACATTTGGTGCCCAATGTGGGACCATGGCACAAGCAATTCCCAACAAAATCTGTTCGTGGTTTTAATGTTTCCAACATATATACACGTTCTAGTATATATAATAATTGGACTTTAAATAAACTTTTCATTTTCAAATAATTGTAGTAACACATGCTTTTATTAATTCAGATTGGCTGAACGAGCGATGTCCATGGAGACGGAAGCCGTGTTCGACTACGTTAAGTCAACCTGGCTTGAGAGTACAGTCTGGGCACCGGAAGAGTGGTCCCTGTACCGACAGACTGTCAGGACTAACAACAACACAGAAGGTTTGTGATGCATTCAGTTTGTCTGTATATTGTATGTTCACTAAATATTTTTTGTAAGTACCTTTTGTGAGTAATTTTATTTTCATTGTGTTACTAAAGCGAATTACAAATTACATAGCATTGTCTTATTAGTGTTTTGTTTTTAAGGGTGGCACCGTCGGTTGAGTTTGAAGGCAGCCGACCACAAGTGCTCCTTCTATGTCTTGGTACCTCTCCTGCGGCGCGAGGCCAAGTACCTGCCAGTGCAGGCCCAGCTGGTACGAGAGGGAACCGGGCGGAACTGACGCAACGCCTATGTTAATCTTGACGAGCAGCTTGACCAGCTCTGGGAAGAATACGACCAGCGGGAACTGACAACCGAGGATTTCCTCGCCAAGATCGGGGAGACGTATGCCTTCTAAATCGTCGCCTCTTGATGATGATGCTGATGATAATGCTGATGATTATGATGTTACGTTGATGATAATTAAGATGAATATTATTATTATGATGATGAATATGCTGTAATAATGATGCTTATTTTGATGCTTGGGATTATTATGATGCTGCAGATTATGGTGTAATTATGTTGATTATAATGATGATGATTTAAATGCTGATGTTTCTCATGATGATGATGATAATGATGATTGTTATCATTATGCTGATGATTGTGACTCATGATGATGAATGATGATGATTAATATTAATAAGATGATTATTATAATGATGATGATTTAAATACTAATGTTTCTTATGATGAGTATGATGATGATGATAATTATGATGATGATTATTATTATTATGCTGATGATTGTGACACTGATGATGAATGATGATGATTAATATTAATATGATGATTATTATGATGATGTAATTGAGATATTAATAAAATAAACAACTTGTGTGCAGTATATAAATTATGTATTATGTAATAACAGTATAGTAAATTAATGTATTGTGCAGGGGTTTTTCAGCACTGTCTGCGCCTCCGGAAAACGGAGGCACTCCAAAAGCAAACGGACCCGATCCCAAACCGAAATTATAAAAAAAAAATATCCAATTTCCAAAAAAAAAAAAATAAAAAATTTTTATTATTTTTTTTTTTAAGAATGAAGTGTCTGATAACTTTGTAACTAACCAGTGTTTGTTTTGGTCAAAAATATCTGCTATAAGGTTTTGACTGTTCAGTTCTAATATCAGTGTATAACTGTAACTGAAAAACAAAACTGCAGTACTTGAATAAACGTTGAACATGCCCAATATTGCATCTGTTTATATAAAGAAGACAAAAAACAAATAAAAACAAATTTATTTGTTAAACCACTGAATTATTTAAGCATTATAAATTCACAATTTTGTCGATAAAAATTCCCAATTTGGTCAGACTCCTTTTCCCAAAATAGGCAGAAAAAACCCTGTTGTGTTGTTAAGACGTATGCATTCCTTATTGTTATAACTTTCAAATTATCCAAATATATGTTATAGGAATTATTTTATCGTTTGTTTTATTTTCAAAGCCGTTCCATACTCTTGTATCTATTCTTCTCAATTCGACGACGATATACCTGAAGCAAAAGACAAGAGAATCTTATTTCAAATGGATTAATCCTCAATAAAGACAATATATTACTGTAATAAACAATATTCCATAGTTTTAAATTGTTTCGACCAACATATTTTCAACTATTTATTCAAATAAAAAATGGGTTGAAAAAGCCTGGTGCTTGGGCAGAATGAGCCTGAAATTGGGGCCGAATGAGCATGAAAAAAACGGGTCCGAAAGAGTTTGGGCCCGAAAGAGCCGACACCCAGTATACATACTGACTGGCTAACTATTTCTACAATCCATCGCACAAATTAGCTCTATTTTTTACGATAACCAGTCTCATATTTGGGCGAAAGACAATCAGCTGTTTATATGTTTTGTTTACCTTGTATGCATAGAACTTACATCATTTGCGGAAGTCCAGATTGACTTGCTTAAATGTACGCACGGAAATTATAAATTGAGCGTATCTTGCTATTTCTAATGCTTATATTACGCTGATACGCAGCTTATCTAGAACGCTGAGTTTTCTTTATATGGCTTTAGTGAAACCTTGTTAACACTCTAGAAGTCAAATTTATATTCCAATATACATGAAACTTAGTAAGAACATTTGTTCTTATGATAGCTCAGCTCAGTTTGAAAATGGTTGCGGTCTGTAGATAAACATGGCTGCAAGATAGCTCAGCTCAGTTTGAAAACGGTTCCGGTTTGTTGAAAGACATTGACCGCCAGGGAGCGGGGCAGTTTTCCTTTTATTGCTACAGTAAAACCTTGTTAACACTCTAGAAGTCATATTTGTAGTCAAATCTTTATGAAACTTAGTCACAACATTTGTTTTTATGATATCTAGGCCGAGAATCTTTATGGTTAGGTCTGTTGAAAAACATTGCTGCCACGGGATGGGTAGTTTTCCTTAAATGGCTTTATAGTGTAACCTTGTTTATTGTATCTAAACTGTTTTTCAGGTACAAATTGAAACGTGTCATAATCACAAAAACTGGTGTCTTTTGTACATATATTTCATTGATATAGTCATTTTTAGCTCGACTATTATATATGAAATATATATAGTGGAACTATCCTACTCACCCCGGCGTCGGCGAGAGCATTAGCGTGAGCGTGCAAATGTTAAAGTTTGCGTACCACCCCAAATATTTCCTATGTCCCTTGACATATTGCTTTAATATTCTGCATACTTCTTTACCAACATGACCCCAACGTATTAACAAGAGTCGACAACTGTTTAAAGCATTTTGTAAGAATTATTAACAAGAGTCGACAACTGTTTAAAGCATTTTGTAAGAATTATGGCCCTTTTTTCACTTAGAATATGCATATTATTGATAAATCTATGTTTAAGTTTGCGTAACACCTCAAATATTTTCAATGTCCCTTGACATATTGCTTTCATATTTTGCAAACTTCTTTACCAACATGACCCCAATTTATAAACAAGAGCAGACAACTGTATCAAGCATTTTGTAAGAATTATGGCCCTTTTTTGTCTTAGTAACTGAATATTTTGTTAAATTTTGTGTTTAGATCCACTTGACTTCTAAAGTATCAAAGCTATTGCTTTCAAACTGCAAATATTTTCTTACTATCATGAGGGTACTGTAATTGGCAAGTTCAATTTGACCTTGACCTTTGCATGACCTTGACTCTCAAAGTCAAAAGAATAAATTTTAGTTAAATTGCCATAACTTTTATATTTACGATCAGATTTTATTAATACTATGACAAAACAACTTGAATACCACAATGGATTCCACCCATACAATACCCCACACCCCAACCCAGAATCCCTGAATCCCTGCTCCCCCCCAATTTTCTGTTTCCTTTTTTTATTTTTGAAAGATCGTCTAATAAATGACCACACCCCACATTATACCCCCCTCTCAACCCCCCCCCCCTACCCAACCCTAAAAGAATATTTTTTTCTTTGAAACATGGTTAAGAAAAAACAAACAAATATTTATTTACTTTATTTTTGAAGGACCATCCAAACTTCCCACCCAAGCTATTGCTATCAAACTTGAAATAAAATCTTATTAGTTTGTTTTATGTCTTTACAAATGTTCAATACATTGTGGAAAATATACCTGAACTATTACATTGACCTTATTGAATAATTTGAACAATTTCCCCATGATGGCTTATGTTATACTGTCAAGCACTTGAATAGTCAAGCGCACTGTCCTCTGACAGCTCTTGTTTTCATAAATTGTTTATTATTGCACCAAAAAACTATTTGGTTTAATAAGAATAATATGTTCTGCATTGCTTAAATTAAAAAGCTTACCAAAATCATGGAAAATATATGTTGTTTGTGTTATTTGCAAAAAAAAAGGTATTTTCTATGTACATGTACCGTATACGTGCGCTTATAAGACGCCCTCGCTTATAAGACGCACCCCGACTTCGGACTTTATAATGGGTGGATTTGAGACTGACCCGCGTGTAAGACGCGGTCAAATTTCGCCATATTCATCGGCCGGAAAATGGCCGAAAAATGGCAGAATGTTAAAGAAAATCATCAATTAGTAAAACATTGAGAATTTTCAAACTCGCGCTGCATACAATTAGTAATTCATGCAAGTCTGAAAAATAAAACAATCAAACAACAAATTAAATAATATTTGTTTATTTTATGATATATTAGTGGGTTTTAATTTATTTTCAAGTATTATTCATGCAATAAAAATAATTATCAAATTGACAAAATTTCTAACAATTGCGTATTAATCATTTGCCCTAACAATTGCAAACAATTGCAAACATATTACGTTCGTAATATCAATGCACAAGCAAAATTGATCGTGTCAGTCATCTTAATTGTATTGTTTGACAGGTATTGAAATCTAATAGGCAGATATTTTGAAAGCGTTTAGTTTTATTACCTAGATTATGCAAATTTTACGCCCATTGTCTATCAACAATAGGTAACGCCTACTTTCATAAAATTAGCCAATCGCGTGATAGAGTGATAGACTCCGAAGGGCAGATAGAAATCACGTGTCAAGAAGAAAGCCATATGCGGATAATTGCATGCGGTCGCTCTTTGCTCCTGTCGTTGTTGGCCCCTAATAAATAATGTGTCATCGGCATTAGTGGGTCGTCTGAATAAACGTGTTTATTTAACAATTGACAGTTGCAAACTGGTAACTTATTTCAGAGGATACCCTAATTGCCAATTATGTCTTAATTGAAATTAACGACGTGGAACAAAGACGATCAGGTGATACAAACTTGTCAAATAGCATTTGTAATCGGCAGCGTGTTTATTAAACAATTGACAGTTTCAAACTGAGAATTGATTTTGCTGTTGTTTTAAGCATGTTGGCATCGTGTTGCCGCTTACACACGTATACTATAATGGCCAATTTATATGGCATTTAACGACGTCGCGCGCAGACAATCAGGTGATAAAAACTTTTCAAGAATAATCACGGACAATATAACGTCTTACGCCCCAAAAATAACAAAATTCAAATTAAAAATAATAGACAACTAAATCAGTAACAATACATTTTATTACAAATAAATCGGTAACTGAACATAGCGTTCTGATACACGGTATGGGCCAATACAGACTTTAGAGAAAATGCAAATGGCTGCCGCGATGATTCAAAACAACTGAAAAGTGTCCAACTTGGCTAGCATAAGCCCAGTAAACTCGATATTTTGAAATTTTTTGTTTATTTTCACCAGTATCTCGCTTATAAGACGCGACCCCAACTGTAACTTATTAATTTAAGTCTCAAAAATGCGTCTTATAAGCGCACGTATACGGTAATTGGTGGGCCATCTTGGCGGCTATCTTGGATTTAGACCCAGTGGGCATACAATTTTTCTTGGGAACAAAACTTTTCTTTTACCCAAGACAATGAAGAACATCATCAGCATAATTATGCACCGTGGACCTCCTTTCCTACTAGTCTAATTGGAGTGACTCTATATCCAACATATGCCATTGTGCATATTGAGTACTCTGGCATGTGTGGTAAACTTCTAGAGGCCATATTTTTTCCTCCAATCTTAATTGCCTGTTATTGTGTCCAAAAAAGGTCACCAGGTTGAATACTAGGAAAACCAACCATATCACTATTGAGGCCACATTTATAAATCAATATTGATTAAACTTGGTCAGAATTTCTATCTTTACAATTTTTCTAGGCCAAGTTCGAATCTGGGTCAATTGCGTACAAAAACTACTTCACCAAGTCAAAGAATAATATGTTTCCTATCAAGAGGTCATATTCATGACTCAATCTTGATGAAACTTGGTCCGGGATGTTTATCTTGACATTATCAACGCCATGACTGAATCTGAGTCAGTTGGGGTCAAAAAATTATAACCAGGTCAATTCTTGATTGATTTGGCAATTGGTCACTTTCCTTAAATAAAGGACCAACTAATTGTTTATAATGAGAATGCAATACTGCTCCAGCAGCTGGAGTTTCACTTCTTTATATTGAACAATTGGTGTCTGCAAACTTGAATACAGCAAGTGAGCAGTATTTAAAAATAGACCAACGTTTTCAAACATGTTCCAATAAACAAATTGTTTTTTCAATTCTGTTCGCTTAACAGCGGAGGTGTTCCTGAGGCTATTTCAGCTATACGGACGATCGAGCAGGAAGCTGCAAGTGGGGGGTAGGTGCGGGAGGGGTTCTCCCCCTCCTGCTGGGGTGGTTTGGGGGGTCTCCCCCAAGAAAATTTGGGAAAATTCATTGCAGATGGTGCGTTTTGGTGTTATCTTTCAGCCACTTTTTGGCAATTTTTTTATGCTCCCCCTAAATTTTTGGTGGGAGCATATAGTCGCTGCTTCTTCTGTCCGTGCGTGTGTCCGTCCGTCCGTGCACAATTTTTGTCCTGGCTATTTCTCAGTAATTAATGACCGGAATTCAATTAAACTTTATGGGAAGCTCTACTACCAAGAGGAGATGTGCATATTATCAGCCGGTTCTGGTCCGATGATTTTTCACAGAGTTATGGCCCTTTGAAATTTTCCATTAACTGTACATATAGAGCAATTCTTGTCCGGGCTATTTCTCAGCAACTAATGAATTCAATGAAACTTTATGGGAAGCTTCACTACCAAGAGAACATGTGCATATTATCAGCGGGTTCTAGTCAGAACTGTACATAAAGTGCAATTCTTGTCCGGCTATTTCTCCGCAACTACTGACTGGAATACAATGAAGCTTTATGGGAAGCTTAACTACCTTGAGGAGATGCGCATGTTATTAGTGGGTTCTGGTTAGATGATTTATTTAGAGAGTTATGGCCCTTTAAAATTTTTAAGTTGCTAAACCATCCATCGTATTATTTTGTCCAAAGTTATGCCCCTCAAGACGTTTCCTTTTATCTGAATATATAGTGCAATATTGTGACAAAAAAAACCTTTGGGGAGCATCACCCGTCTCCGACGGTTTCTTGTTCATCAATTTCTTGCTAGAAAAAGACCGATAAAAGGAAATATTTTATAAAACATTGTCAACAGCAAATATACTTTCGACCATAATTTATTTACTAAGTTTAAGTGTCAATGCTTAAAAATCAAGTTGCCTTATTGTGAGGGAGAATGGATCCGTAGTTGCATAGGTGTGCGAGGGTGTTCAACTCTATTGCTGGCAGGATTATGGGGTCCTCCCCTAGAACATTTTGGAAATTTCTTTGCAAAAGGAGTAATTTGGTGTTGCATTTCAGGCACATTTTTGCAATGTTTATCCTTGAATTTTAGCTTGAAAAAAAAGAAATAAATATTTTCAATAAACACTGCCAACGGCAAATATACTTTTGACCATAATCTATTAAGTTTGAGTGTCAAAGCTTTAAATCAAGAAGCCTATGACTGCGAGTGAATGGGTATGTACATGTAAATGTGAAGAAATGTTTGATTCCTCCCCCAGAAAATGTTGAATTTCATTGCAGGAGCGTTTTGTTGTTATCTTTCAGGACATTTGGCAATTTTATTCCTCAATTTCTTCCTCTTAAAAAAGTAAAGGATTTAGCTTGTTTTCCATGAAACCTTTCCATGTCCGTGTTTTTGTTGCGACTCTGTAAAAATGTAGTGCCACGCCCACGACGTGTGTATTTGTTTAGACGAGTCATCAAACCTGGTGCGACGTGGCGCCAAAAACTAAGTCTGTAATTATTTTCTGCTGAAACTGATTTTAATTGGGGTTTTTGGTAAACAGAAAATTATATTTGTTTTTAATAAAACTGTAAAAGAAATTAACACTCTTTGAATGGAACAACAGCATGCTCGCTGAGTCTTGAGCGAGCATAATAAAATTTTATTTAACTCATACATCTATACATCAACTTACCTAAAGGGAAATGTAAAGCTGTGAAAATTTTCCCACTTATCTGTCAAAAGAGCTAGCTTCTGAGTATCATCTAATTAACATGTTTCGCTGACGCTATTTCTAAAAAAATCTGGATAAAACAGAGCGTTCGCTGACACTCTGAAAATTTGCGCCATGTAAACATTATCTGGTACCCGTGTCAGATTATTTGTTTCCAAAAAATGAAGGGCGACAACACAGTTGTGGAACGAGTAAAGTCTACACAGTGATAACTACCCCTCATCAGTGAAAAAAGACTTTGTATGTTTGGAGTTAAGGCTGCGTTGTGTTTTGTACCCAATGTTATTTTCTAAAAGTGGACGTCTTGTTTGCTTGTTTACATAATTACACCCCTAACCCCCCTTAGCTGTCACTTTTTATTGCATTTTTCGAATTTTAAGAGTTTTTATTGTTTTAAGTTTGAAACTGAATTACTGTGAAACCATTAATTTTCGTCAGCACGAAATTTCGTCCTTTTTACAAAAATGACTATTTTGTCAGCACTTAAATTCGTCCATTTCTGGTTTTGAAAAAAAGCGTCCGATTTGTTTGTAATGTTTGTAATACATGTAATACGCGGTTGCGAAAAATCGTGCTGGGGAAAGAGGGGTGACACTTGCAGGAGGTGGGCCTTGTTTGGCATATGCCAATTAACAAGTCTGTTATTTCAGGTGATAGTAACTGTCCCTTATTATTTAATGTCATTGACAAGTTCTTTGTTATGATTAGCGGATAGGTGGGACTGAATAACTGTTAACAAGTGTTTTAAACAACGAAGCCAATTGCCAATTAGTCTTTTTCCATTACAATCACGGACAACCAAACACAAATCAATATGTTCTTTATTAATTTGTAATAAAAGCGCAGAATATATTTCAGTCAGGTGTTGATCACACATCGTCATATTTTAATAGTATTGTCTTTTATCCGGATTCGCCGCGTGTTGGCTGTATAATCTGCAACACCCCTGAAAATCACAATACACACAATGGGTAATAAAGTTGTTAACAATTAGCGCTAATCAACACTATTATACCTAAACTAAGTCGACGCATTTGATACAGCCTTATTGCATTCGCGTTTTACAGGAAATGTCAGGTGTCAGTACACTGTATAATGTACACCCCTTTGTGTCAAAACCGGATTTAACTTGAGTGTGAATAGTCGACTGTTTCATGTTCTTTGTATCAATACCATCCGGGTATCTGTACTATAAGTATACCAGTCTACAAACAAGGTGCGCGCTTCCGCATATGGGTATTCGGATGTTAAAAAAATTGACCTATAGTTTAGCGTTCACGCCGTCGAACGCATTTAGCAATATAACTCTTTTTTTTTTCACTATTTCTTTACTTGCAAAAAATACTAGTGGCTTATAACTTATCTTGCAATCTTTTTTATTCGCATTTTGCGAGTGTGCGCAGTATATGCGTGGATTACACTGGATTTAAAATTCCTCATGCCTACGGTAATTCAGTCTTATTTGTTTCAAATATGGGACATGATTGTTCGTTAGGATCTTAAATTCGTCCATCGGTCGAAGGACGAAAAAGACGAAAATTAATGTCTGACGAATAATAATGGTTTCACAGTATACGCACGGGCGTACTGCCGTATGCCTAGGTACGCCCCTGAACATTATTATTAACACTTGCTACATACTATGACTTGTAATGTTGCCTCAGTGACAATTTCTAGAGTGTTAAATAGGATTAAAATTGATGATAGCAAGGTTCTATAAGATTTTATTGGTGATCTAGTTTTTGACCCCATTAACCCAGAACAATTCAGATCAAGTTTGATCCACAACGACAATTACATTACCTTAGGGCTTCTAAAACTAAAGAAAATTGCCTTCCTACATGAATTTGAACCCGATAAAGGCACAATTTCTCTGACACAGTGTGCCGGACTGCCTGTGGGTCTGCCTGCATAACATATTATAATTTGGAGAAGGGAACATCTTCCACATTTTTCAACCTAGTGTATTTAAGTTTAGATGTGCAACGCACAATCTTCGGCAGTGATGCACTTATTTTTAAGTTATATGCCATTTGAAAAGTTTATGTGTGTGGAGCTAGCTTCTGTGTGTGTCTCATGTGATTAAAGTTTTTAACTTAAACTCCTATTCAAGAAATATTTTATCATTATGAAATTTAGATGTGTGACCCATTAATTCTTTAGTTATGTACTGTTGAACTTACTGGTAGTCATAGGCGTTGCTGCCATGATTGCAACAATTCTGTGTGGGTGTGGGTGTCACTTTTGTGAAAAAAATCTAATTGATGTTTAACCTTTCTTTAAAGGGAAAATCCCCGCCAGACGTCATTGCAGCTATCGATTCACCACAGGGCGGCAACTTTCTTAAAACCGTGAGATTTGTAACAGAAAGAATGGACTCGGCAAGGTATGAATGATAAATTTTCAACTGTTAAATATTAATGTTATTGATATATGATGATGATTAGGAAGAGGAGGGGAAGGAGGAAGAAGGGAAGGAGATGATAATAAGAAGAGGAAGAGAAAATGATTATAATAATATAATCAAAATAAGAAAGAACGAAATAACAAATAATGGCAACCAGAGTTGCCAACGTTTAAACTAAGCTGTTGCTTATACTTTTAGTAATTTTTTTTGACAAAACAACAAATTTGAAATGGGGTGTATTCTTAATCATGATGTTTGTCTTGCCCTCTTTCCTGCCATTAGGTTTTTAGCTTGAATATTTTGTGCTTTACTACCTGCCCATTTCTTGGGATCTGAGTAATGTCATGGTTGTCTTTTGTGTATCAATGTTTCTACTACAGTTATTCAATGAAATTTATACTGTAGAAATATTTAAGTCTGGCTAATGTATGCAATTTTCTTGTGAATAATAAAAAATCTAGTATAAATGTGTCTTTTGCAATCTTAAAATCTTAACTGTAACTTGTATCTTTTAATGTGTTTTTATCTCACCTTAGCACAATATAGCTTTCACAGGGAGCTTTAAGGGTACTGTGATGGCTGTCGTCTATCAGTGCGTGAGGTGGTGTTTTAAGGTTTTCTTCAAAAGACACATCCTGAACCCCTTGACAAATTGAAAATAAATAAATACAGGAATGATAATTGGATGACCATTTTTCAAAGTTGTTCAAATTGTCCAGTCCATATTTAGGTCACCAGAGCTTAAAATACAATTTAAAAATGAAAACTAAGTAAATCTTTTCTAAATCAACAAGGGTCATGGCTTTAATACTTTGTATGTAATATCATCTTGTGGTCACATAATTTAATAGACTTACATAATAAATAACTTAAAATATATATATATATATATATTTATTTATATATACATTTGTATTGATCTTTTAAAAAATATCTGAAACTGCAAGAGGTTTGTTATTTTGGCCTGTCACATATTTAAGTGGATCTCTTTTTTGTTGATTCAAATCATGCTCCTGGGTTCAAAACTGGGCACACTTGAGGGTTCACAAGATTTATATAGACATCTAGTAAATAACTTCAAAAATCTGCTGTTAGGGTCAAAACTGGCCACGCCCCTTTACACAGGTGAGTGATCAAGGGCCATTTTAACCCAGTTGTCTTTTTATGCCACTCTTCGAAGAAGAGGGGGTATATTATTTTGCGAATGTCAGTCGGTCTGTCCACCAGATCGTTTCCGGATGATAACTCAAGAACGCTTAGGCCTAGGATCATGAAACTTCATAGGAACATTGATCATGACTGGCAGATGACCCCTATTGATTTTCAGGTCACTGGGTCAAAGTTCAAGGTCACAGTGACTCGAAATAGTACCCTTCTCAAAAAAGTGTGTGAAATGTACGTTTTAAGTACGTTTTTTAGTGTGTTAAACGTGGCGGTATTGGCACTGCGTTCTATGTGCGCTTTTTCTTACCAAGTGAGTTTTTTAACGAAAACAAACAAACAAGAAATGTGCACTTTATGTGGGTAAATGTGCGCTTTTAAGTGCGTTAAATGTGTGCATTTTTTTAAGTGCGTTTTTGACTGCCATGTATGTGTGTAAAATGTGCGCTTTTAAGTGGGTTAAAACTGCACTTTTCAGCGAGTTAAATGTGCGCTTTTTCATAAAAAAGCGCACATTTAACTCGCTTAAAGCGCAGTTTCAACCAGCATAAAAACAAACATGTGTGTAAAATGTGCGCTTTTATGTGGGTTAAACGTGCACTTTTTATAAGTCAGTACCTATAAAAAGCGCACATTTAGCTCGCTTAAAGCGCAGTTATAACCCACATAAAAGCGCACATGTGTGTTAAATGTGCGCTTTTCTGTGGGTTGAAAATGTGCTTTAAGCGAGCTAAATGTGCGCTTTTTATAGGTACTGTCTTATAAAAAGAGCACATTTAACTTGGTTAAAAGCGCAGTTTTAACCCACATAAAAGCTCACAATTTACGCACATGAATGGCACTCAAAAACCCACTCACAAAAAAGCATGCATGTGCGTTAAAGGTGCATCTTTTACCTTAACAGTTGATTCAATTATATGCTGTTAAAATTTTTTTTTAATTCAGATACACAATAAAAAACAATAATTATATAAAAATATATTTGTATATTTTAAATAATTACAAGATCATTCAATTTTATACTTTAATGTACACCAACATTTGTTAACATACATGAGTATTTAAATATTAATGATAATTTGATGAAATAAATATTAACATAATTAGATTATAAATAAACAAACAATAATAGCATACTAATAATAACATGCACAGTATATACACAGGAACATCTATATACATAGGAAAGATGAGAATCAATCAAGGCCTGTCATTTCTTTGAGGCGGCGGAGTGCGGCTCTCATCTTTCTCTCCACGTCTGCCACCAGCGGGTCAAACTTCTTTGCAACTATTATACTGTCATGGCCTTTGCGCGGCGCGTCACGTGCATGATTTCATTTGAGATCAGGTCCTGAAAGATATTTTATAATGTAAGTGTTGAATATTGCTGTTATGGTAATCTCGTTGCTATAAAAATTATAAATTTAAATCAAAACTAGTTTGTTTGCTTGTTGTTTTCGGTTGTTAATTTTTGCAATTTTAATCCCCTGATCACATGTGACTTAACGCTTTTCATAAAGAATTAAAAGAAAATACGTTTGGTAGAAAATACTGTTTGAAAATGTACCAAGATACGTGGTCTCATTTGGCTGTGTGGACTGGTCAGAAGTGTGACACCTTTAAAATGCAATAACCAGTACCCTGTATAGTTTTACCTCTAAACAAATCCAGCTTTTCTTGTTCAAGGACAGGGCGCGGTTTTCCCACTCCTGTTCTCCTCACGTTGGCCAGCTTGTGCAGGGTAAAACCTGGTATTCAAGTCAATACATCAGGTAGTCTCCCTTTTGCTCCCTTTTTTGGCAGGCGATGATGCACATTCTTTCCAAAGCATCTTCCGATCAATGTAAATTTCACCATGGGGTTTAACCTTTAAATTTAAAATATAAAAGTTCTCATTTAATATGGGGGAGAAAATCTGTTCATTAATGACCAGAAATAGGTATAAATAACATTTAAGATGACAATAACCATAAAATAAAGCCATAATAATTCAAATGGTGTTGTTTTTCCTTAAAATTGCATTACATTTACTCATCCATTTACATTTTCCAGTGACAATACATAAATATGATAATGATCATAATTAATTCAATAAACTTAATAAAAAAGGGATGCAGAATTGAAAATACAAACCTGTTACAACAGACTGTTCTTCAGTATTCCAAAAATACAGGCAGATGCTGGACTAGAACATATCACTTTAACCACCCACTTTGAATCTCCTTTGCTACAAACATATTGTTGATTTACACATTGTAGTAAATACACATTGTTTTCATCACACAATACTTCATGCTGAAAGTATTTCAAGACATTTTACTCTAGAATTATATGTCTTAATGTTGCTTAATTATACCTAAAATTTAACTCAAAGTCAGTGGCTGAAGCCAGCTTGTTTTCAATAACTTCCTGCCCTTTAACCAATCAAAAGTCGCTTGTTTTCAAATAGATGGTGCCTCAACCAATCAAAAGTCTATCAACACCCCTTTGTTAGGCTTAGATGGAGCACTGATAGGGATTAATGTTTATGATGCTTATCTCTTATCTGATATCATACTGTCTCAGCCAATTACTCAATCTGGGAAATATCCACTGATAATTAGGCACACTTCAACACCAAAATATTTATTGAATAATACACAGCACTCTTAGGATACTATATTTAATTGTGAATATTTTAATATAACATGCTGAATGGCGTAAGCAAATAATAATAATATTATCAATATTATTTTAATTGCCATTTAAAATGTATGTTAATAGTCAATGTGGTAGACATTAATTGTATTGGGGTATAAATATCAGTATAAGAAAGTTCAAATACTCATTTTTTTATGTTGAGGAAATAAAATTGATGCTGGCAAGCCCACATAATATTTTTGACACTTTCAATATTTTTAATTAGTTACCCACAGCCTGATTTAGGTGGATTTTTTTAGAAATGTTTGAGATTAAAACGAAAGCAATGTTATATGCATTGAAATTGTATTATAAAGTATGTTAACATTAAAAAGATTCATATGCACAACCAGTAACCGCTTTGAATTCAAACTGCACTTTATATTATAACAGGTTACTGAGGTATATGTCTATAATTATTTATTTGATGCAAATAAATTGTTAGAGCCTGCAACAATTTTGTTTCTTGTTCAATTTCTGTACAACAAAACGGTTGTTAAAGACGCACTTTTTAAGAAGTGTGTTAAACAGGTGTCTTTTTAGATAAATCCTTTTAAAACAGATCATATGATAAAAATGCACTTATGAAATAAAAGACTAACTTGTGCTTAAAAGAGAAAAAACCCACATCTGTAAATCTTAAAACACACTTCATAGATAAAAGACGCACTTCCTTGATAAAAGACGCACTTCTTAGATAAAAAACACACATTCTGCTTACATCTACACTCGAAAGCGCACTTACAGATGAAGAAAACACACAAAAAACAAACTGTTTAACTTAAATAACGCACTTGGAAAGAAAAAACGCACAAAATGCGCACTTAAATGCACTTTTGAACACTGAAAACACAGATATTACCAAAAAACACAGAATTAACGCACTTTTAAGTGCGCTAAATGTGTGTTTTGGTAAAAATTGAGTTTTAAATTGAGAAGGGTAAAATGGTTTCCGCATGATAACTCAAGAATGCTTAGGCCTAGGATCATGAAACTTCATAGGTACATTGATCATGACTGGCAGATGACCCCTATTGATTTTCAGGTCACTAGGTCAAAGGTCAAGGTCACAGTGACTCGAAATAGTAAAATGGTTTCCGGATGATAACTCAAGAATGCTTACGCCTAGGATCATGAAACTTCATAGATACATTGATAATGACTGGCAGATTTCCCCTATAGATTTTAAGGTCACTAGGTCAAAGGTCAAGGTCACAGTGACTCGAAATAGTAAAATGGTTTCCGGATGATAACTCAAGAATGCTTACACCTAGGATCATAAAACTTCATAGGTACATTGATCATGACTGGCAAATGACCCCTATAGATTTTCAGGTCACTAGGTCAAAGGTCAAGGTCACAGTGACTCGAAACAGTAAAATGGTTTCCTGATGATAACTCAAGAATAATTAGGCCTAGGATCATGAAACTTAATAGGTACCTTGATCATGACTGGCAGATGACCCCTATTGATTTTCAGGTCACTAGGTCAAAGGTCAACGTCACAGTGACAAAAAACATATTCATACAATGGCTGCCACTACAACTGACAGCCCATATGGGGGGCATGCATGTTTTACAAACAGCCCTTGTTTACACAGGACTTAAATTGACAATATAAATGAGAGATTGGTAGATTTGTATGTCTCTGTTTTTTGGGTGTCATTAATATGGAATTAAATTCAATGGACTTCAGCCTGATCCGATATATTGTGACCTGTTATTCAGTAAATCATGTATGTCCAAATAAATTATATGATGCACATCTACTGTAGATTTCGTTTTACACACTTTATTTCCCTTTCTATTTTCAGACCTTCATAATTAAATCCAGTTTTGTTTATTTTGGCACCATCATTGTACATCACAATTACAAAGTTAACAGTTTTGCGTGTTTTGCCTATATTGCGCTTTCCATGATCTTTATGTCCTTTTACTCCCATGGCTTTTTATGCCTGAGAATCTAATGATTTCAGTATACACCTCATTTCAACTTAATTGTTATGTCAACAAAATTACCTTAAAGAGTGCAGCAATAGGCCTGTCAGTTATAACATCTGTCTGTCTCTCCGTATGAGGTTAACCCAAAATAAGACATTTTGTGGAACATCAAAAATGCTTCCTAAAAAGCGTTGTTACCCCTACTTAAATGCAGGATTATTTTGAACAATTTAAAAACATCCTCATCATCATTTGATCTAATTTTGACAATCACGTTTACCTACTTCTGGACTTATACCGAAAATGATGCATTTGTTCTAACATCAATATCATTTGCCACTAAGTTTTGATACCTAAATGACTGATGTCTTTGAACACTATCATCACACCCACACCACCTGGTCTCTTTTTGACTTTGACACTGGCCTCCCCTATGACTAAGACTCATTCCAATTGGCCAATTAATCAATACTGACAATGCTTCCAGTGGAGCTATGCCTTTATTGAATTCAGCATATTGTTTCAAAAATATCTCTGAGAACATATCCTTTATAGTGACAATGATTGTTCCCTTTAGTTTGACTACATATGTATTCCTTAATAACTTGTGTCTTGTAAATATTCAATTATTGCAGGCCAGTCAACATATCGTCATCAGCTGGGCAAAAATTTACTAGATCACCAGGTGCAAAGAGGAAAGAAGGGTAATTACATGTATCAGAAAATTTCTAAGATACTACTAAGACTTTGTAATTATTCACAATTGATCTTTAATTTTGCTTTTACTTAATTTATCTGTTTCAAGCTCATATACACATAATGGCCTTTTGGGATGGTATTTTTATGCTCCCCCAAAACAAATTTTGGGGGGAGCATATAGTCGCCTCTTCGTCTGTCCGTGCGTGTGTTCGTCCGTCCGTCCGTGCACAATTTTTGTTCGGGCTATTTCTCAGCAATTAATGACCGGAATTCAATTAAACTTTATGGGAAGCTTCACTACCAAGAGGAGATGTGCATATTATCAGCCGGTTCTGGTCGGTTGATTTTTAGCTCATCTATTTTTTGAAAAACAATTATGAGCTATTGTCATCACCTTGGCGTCGGCGTCCGGTTAAGTTTTGCGTTTAGGTCCACTTTTCTCATAAAGTATCAATGCTATTGCATTCAAACTTGGTACACTTACTTACTATCATGAGGGGACTAGGCAGGCAAAGTTAGATAACTCTGGCGTGCATTTTGACAGAATTATGTGCCCTTTTTATACTTAGAAGATTGACAATTTTGGTTAAGTTTTGTGTTTAGGTCCATTTTATTCCTTAAGTATCAAAGCTATTGCTTTCATACTTGTAACTTTTACTAACTATCATAAGGGGACTGTGCAGGCAAAGTTATGTAACTCTGACTGGCATTTTGACAGAATTATGTGCCCTTTTTATACTTAGAAAATTGAAAATTTGGTTAAATTTTGTGTTTAGGTCCACTTTATTCCTAAAGTATCAAAGCTATTGCTTTCATACTTGCAACACTTACTAACTATCATAAGGGGACTGTGCAGGCAAAGTTATGTAACTCTGACTGGCATTTTGACGGAATTATGGGCCCTTTATACTTAGAAAATTAAAAATTTGGTTAAGTTTTGTGTTTTGGTCCATTTTACCCCTAAAGTATCATAGATATTGCTTTCATACTTGGAACACTCGCAAACTATCATAAGGGGACAGTAAAGGACAAGTTGCATAACTCTGGTTGTCATTTTTAAGGAATTATGGCCCTTTTTTGACTTGGTAACTTTAAATATATGGTTAAAATTTGTGTTTAGATCCACTTTACTTCTAAAGTATCAAGGCTATTGCTTTCAAACTTCAAATACTTTCATGCTATCATGAGGGTACTGTACCTGGCAAGTTGAATTTTACCTTGACCTTTGAATGACCTTTGATTCTCAAGGTCAAATTATTAAATTTTGCTAAAATTGCCATAACTTCTTTATTTATGATTAGATTTATTGATACTTTGACAAAACAACTCTTACCTGACATACCACAATAGACTCCCCCCAAACCATCCCCAACGCCTCCCCCCCCGAATCCCCCCTTCAATGTTGTTGTGTTGTTTTTTTTTAAGATCATCCAATAAATGACCCCACCACACCCTCACACTTTACCCCCCACCCCCCCCCCCCAAAAAAAAAAAGTTTTTTTTTTTAAACTTGGTTAAAAAACACAAATATTTATTTGTATTATCTTATTTTTGAAATACCGTCCAAGAATCCCCCTCCCCCCCCCCCCCCAAAAAAAGATAATGGAAGATAATGTAATAAATGACCACACCCCCACACTATACACCCCTCTCCACTCGACCCCTCCCTCCTTTGTGATTGAAATTTAGATACCGTATTTCTTCGATTATAAAATGGATTGACTGTAAGACGGGGCCCCCTCTTTTGCGTAAATTTTGCCGTATTTTGCATCGGCCTTCTTATAAGATGGGGTCAAAAATTTCCCATTTTTTTCTTTCAACAAAGCCAGATATACCTTCAAGTTATGTAATCCAACCATTCCAGAACACTACGTAAATTCACTACCCAACTTTAAACAGACAGAAACTGCCCTGAACCAGTTTCAAATTGTCCCACTTTGACAGGTGTTGAGCGTGGGGAATTTTCTAAGCAGCTTTTTATCTGCCGACAAAGGAAACCATTTACACTTTCACAGGGAGTGACACATTTGGCACTGTGTTATAATTGACTTGCCTTGAAATAGTACACACCAATTGTCAGCATGTAGTGTATACAGACTATTAGGTGATAGCAATTTTATATAAAGGGTGTTTTGACTGCTTCAGGCAGTCGGGTTAACAGTGCGTTCAATAATAATATAATATGTAACGAATATCTCAAGTCGGAATGCATCAGGATTAAACATATTGCAAGGCATTTATGTGATGGTATGTACCTATATGGAACGCTAGTTGTTTATATAGTATGGTTGAAACTGGATGTACAATCTTGTTAAGTTTTTTTATTTTATTTTCAATCACTTAGTTTATAAAAGTACATATGCCAGTACATGTTTGCAGATTCATTATTACACACGAGTTCTAGATCAGTATAGTTTAATTAAAGGGAAGTAATTTAGAGGATCTTGTACAGTAGTCTCCCTTTGTCACACTCCTGGCCCATGCACAAAATGGCGGGTTTCTTTCGTCTTTTATCATAAAATGCACATGTTAATTATATATTTCATTATATATTTGGATATAAATATATTGAGGTAAGGTGAACTTACGTATTTAATAAACAATTTGTACACGAAATATACAGGGTATTATCTTCAGCTGTCTTATGATTGTTAAAATCAATATTTACATTCAGAAATCTATGAAAAATTTTGAAATAATTTTTAGGACGCTCTTATTAGACAGGTCCCCAACTTTTTAATCAAATTCTGAGGTAAATTTTCCCGTCTTATAATCGAAGAAATACGGTAGGTCCCTTCACCTTTAAAAAGAAAAATAGATGAGCGGTCTGCACCCGCAAGGCGGTGCTCTTGTTCACAGAGTTATGGCCCTTTGAAATTTTCCATTAACTGTACATATAGTGCAATTCTTGTCTGGGCTATTTCTCAGCAACTAATGACCGGAATTCAAAGAAACTTTATGGGAAGCTTCACTACCAAAAGGAGATGTGCATGTTATCAGCCAGTTGTGGTCGGATGATTTTTCACAGAGTTATGGCCCTTTAAAATTTTCCATTAACTATACATATAGTGCAATTCTTGTCCGGGCTATTTCTCAGCAACTAATTACTGGAATTCAATGAAACTTTATGGAAAGCTTCACTACCAAGAGGAGATGTGCATATTATCAGCCGGTACTCGTCGGGTGATTTGTCACAGAGTTATGGCCCTTTGAAATTTTCTATAAACTGTACCTATAGTGCAATTCTTTTTTAGGGGGAGCATATAGTCGCCGCTTAGTCTGTCTGTGCGTGTGTCCGTGCGTGCGTTAGACTTTTTCTTGTTTACGCGATAAAGTGCACAGTTTTCATCCGATTCTTTTCAAACTTGTTCAGTGTCTTTATATTAATGAGGACACGAACCGTATTGAAAATGGGTTACATCAGAGTAAAAAGTCCAGAATTATCTCCCCTTGAATTTGAGAAAATTATGAAATAAGGCTTGTTTACGCAATAAAGTCCACAGTTTTCATCCAATTATTTCCCAACTTGCACGGTGTCTTTATCTGAATGATGAGTCAAACCCTATTGAAAATGAGCAATATCGGAGTTATAAGTCCAGGATTATCTCCCCTATTAATTCCACAGTTTTCATCCAATTATTTCCAAATTTGCTCAGTATCTTTATATCAATGAGGACTTGAACCCTATTGAATATGAGCAGTATCGGAGAAATAAGTACACAATAATCTCCCCTTGAGTTTGAGAAAATTCTCCCTGTTTGCACGATTAAGTACACAGTTTCCATCTTATTCTTTTCAAACTTGCACAGTGTTTATAGCAGTAGAGCGATTCAGACCCTCATGGGCCTCTTGTTTTTGTTTGTCGGACTGTTCACAGTTTTCAACACTGTTTTAGTCATATCATTGTCAGTTTACCAACTCACACTTTCCTGGGTTAGACAGTGTACTTGTAAAGTGCACATACTTATGCAAGTAACTAACAACACCATATGTAATACTAGCAAGGGGGAGAATGGCTTTAAAAAGGAATACGTTACCAATCCCCAAACAAGTTATGATCTGGAGCTGGGATTTTACCCATGATCATCAGAATTATATTGTATTGTAAAATAACTTCTGCCAATAGGCAATTGGGTTAAATACTTACATGCTCCGGGGTGTTCTTGTTATCTCACCTGGGCATGAAGTGCTCAAGGTGAGCTATTGTCATCGATTTAAGTCGGTGATAATCCAGTGTGCATCATTTGCCAACAACCTGAAGCTAGTGACCCATGTAGATGCAACAATTCTAGCTCAATCTGAATGAAACTTGTCATACTGTCTTCACAAAATCTGGTTAAGTTCAAATGAGTGTCAAGTACAATTAAAAACCAAAGAAACAATTATGTTTCAGTCTTGAGGAAACTGGCCAAAATGATAATTAGGAAAATATCTTGGCCTCCTTTGAATCTGGATAAAGAACCCAATCAAATCTTACATAAAGCTTGTTAAGACTTTGGAATGGCCTTTATGGTCAAGTTTTGATGAAACTTTGTAAGAATTGTTTTTTTTAATAATTTGGTAAGGGTAGATTTGTCTAAGAAAAACCATTTTCAACATTCTGAATGCCTCATTTGTGCCCTTATTAAAATGGACCTGAATGTCTATCATATTTACATTACACTTTTTATTTGAAGATGGATGTACCCATTACTGTGAAATTTTGCTGGTGTGTGCTTACAATAAATACATACCTTTTATCTTCATAAGTGATACACTAGTTACATAAATCAATCAAATTCGACCTATTCAAATCCACATACCAGACTGTATGCAGGTATAGTGTTTCTAGGCTAACATATTATTTTATACAATCTGAATTTTCGTCTAAATAGAAACTGGGATTTTTGGAGTTTTTACAACTGTCTATTACACTTTTTGATGTTAGCGCACATGTGCATAAAGCTATTTATTAATAGGTGAATTTTAATAATTATGCGTGATTTATGTCCATTTATGCATGAACGGGAATAATGCCATGTTGCTTTGAAACTGGGTCTCATAAAGTGAAATGCAAGTTCACCAGGTCAAATCGTTGACATTTTTGGAACCTTCATCTCTGGTAAACCCTTTAGAGCCATAATTACTGTCTTGTTAAGTATATATTTTTTTTATATAACTTTATTATCTCAAGCTACAAAGACTATAGTTTTCATATTTGCTATGCAACATTAAAAAAATAATTTGACCATATGATACCCATGGGGTAAATCCAGGCTAAGAGAGTCATATTGTTTATTATCAAAATACGGAAGGGGATATAGTAATAGTCACCGTCCGTCTGCTTGTTTGTGCGTCCGTCTTTCCGTCCTTCCATCCGAAGCTTTGTCCAGAGCATAACTCCAAATCTATTCAATGGATTTACTTTAAACTTAGAATATAAACAGATAGCATTTAGGAGAAGTGCAGTGACCAAAAACCATATCTCTATCTACCTTAGTTTTTGAATTATCTCCCTTTATATAATTTAAAAGTAAATTTTTGTCTGGAGAATAAATCTACTGAAGGGATTTACTTGAAAATTGAAATATAAACAGATGGCAAGTAGGAGAAGTGCAGTGACTAAGAATCATAACTCTATCTACCTTATGTTTTGAATTATCTCCCTTTATTTAATTTCAAAGTAAATTTTTGTCTGAAGCATTACTCTAAATCTACTGATGGGATTTACTTAAAACTTGAAATATAAACAGATGGCAAGTAGGAAAAGTGCAGTGACTAAGAACCATAACTCTATCTACCTTAGTTTTTGAATTATCTCCCTTTTTTTAATTTCAAATTTAATTTTTTGTCCGGAGCATAACTCTTAATCCACTGAATGGATTTACTTGAAACTTGAAATACAAACAGATGGCAATAGGAGAAGTGCAGTGACTAAGAACCATTACTCTATCTACCATAGTTTTTGAATTATCTCCCTTTATTTAATTTCAAATTAATCTTTTTTCGGAGCGTAACTCTAAATCTACTGAAGGGATTTACTTGAAACTAGAAATATGAACAGATGGCAGCTAGAAGAAGTGCAGTGAACATAAACCATAACTCTTTCGGCCGTAGTTTTTGAATGATCTCCCTTTATTTTATTTTTTTTATTTTTTAGCTCACCTGTCACGAAGTGACATGGTGAGTTTATGTGACCGGGTGATGTCCAGCGTCCGTATGTGCGTGCGTTCATGTGTCCGTCAACAATTTGTTTGTGTAGACAGTAGAGGTCACATTTTTCATCAATCTATATGAAATTTAGTCAGAATGTTTATTTTGATGAAATCTGGGTTGGGATTGTATTTGGGTCATCTGGGGTCAAAAACTAGGTCACTAGGTCAAATAATAGAAAAACCTTGTGTAGACAATAGAGGTCACATTTTTCATCCAATCTTTATGAAATTTGGTCAGAATGTTTATCTTGAAGAAATCTGGGTTGGGATTGTATTAGGGTCATCTGGGGTCAAAAACTAGGTCACTAGGTCAAATCATAGAAAAACTTTGTGAAGACAATAGAGGTCATAGTTTTCATATGATCTTAATGAAATATGGTCAGAATGTTTATCTTGATAATATCTGATTTTGGATCGTATATGGGTCATCTGGGGTCAAAAATTAGGTCACCGGGCCAATTCTAGTAAAACATTGTGTAGATGAAAGAGGTCACAGTTTTCATCACGTCTTAATGAAATTTTGTCAGAATGTATTAATTAATGAAATTTGGCTTGGGATTGTATATGGGTCTAATAAAATTTAAGTTCATGAAGCAAGGTTAGTCAGGTGAGCGATTCAGGGCAATCATGGCCCTCTTGTTTTATTTATATTTTATTTACTTATAATTTTAAATTATATTTAATTTAATTTCATAGTAAATATTTTAGCTTTTCAAATTTTAATATCGCCCTTTATCTAATTTTACAATAATATTTTAATTTGAACACTGAAGTATTCACTGTAAAATGAATAGATAAGTTTAAGGAAAAATACAGTGATCAAGAACAGTAACTGTTTATAGTCTTCTTTTTAGCTCACCTGATTGCTCAGGTGAGCTTTTGTGACCGGTCTTTGTCCGTCGTCTGTCTGTCCGTCCACATTTGTTCGTAAACACTCTAGAGGCCACATTTATTGTCCGATCTTCATGAAACTTGGTCAGAAGCTTCTTCCCAATGAAATCTCGGTTGAGTTCGAAACTGGGTCGTGCCGGGTCAAAAACTAGGTCACTAGGTCAAAAAAAAGAAAAAACTTGTAAACACTGTAGAAGTCACATTTCATGCCCAATCTTCATGTAACTGTGTCAAAATGTTTGTCTTAATGATATGTTGGTTATGTTCAAAAGTGGTTTCGGTCCGTTGAAAAATATGGCCGCCAGTGGGGGGGCAGTTTTCCTTATTTGGCTATAAAGAAACCTTGTAAACACTCTAGAAGTCACAATTTTTGCCCAATCATCATGAAAGTTGGTCAAAACATTGGTTTTATTGATTTCTCGGACGAGTTCGAAAATGGTCCAGATCGGTAAAAAAAAAACATGGCCGCCAGTGGGCGGGACATTTTTCTCTATATGTATATAGTGAAAACATGTGAACACTCTAGAAGTCACATTTTTGGCCCAATTTTCATGAAATTTGGTCAGAACATTTGTTTCCTTGATATTAGAGTTGTGAAGTCACAATTTTTGCCCAATCATCATGAAAGTTTGTCAAAAGATTGGTTTTATTGATATCTCGGACGAGTTCGAAAATGGTCCAGATCGGTGAAAAAACATGGCCGCCAGTGGGCGGGGCATTTTTCTCTATATGTATATAGTGAAAACTAGACTGTTAACAGCCCTGCATTATCATTTTATAAAGATAACTCTCTCCTACTTCTTGTACTGTACTTATACTATACAGAGTTATGTTTTCTTATCTGCTTTATATGCAGGACTGTTAAACCCTGCGAGAAAGGTGGGCAGAATCCTGAAGGTTACGCATGCGCAATTAAGTTCCTTCTATATCACATATAAAATAGTTGATGTTTGATATCAATTTTAACCACGACCAAGCGTTTCAACACTATATCATCATACATCATTGGAAAGATAAATGCATAATCTTTTGAAAAAAAATGCATCCCATCAAATTCTATGTGTTGTAACTCAAAATATTTACCTTAGAATAGGCACACCAGTTTTGACACATGTGGAGGCGACCATTTTTACTCAAATAGTATGACCTACTTTCAAAGCCGGGAACCATCAACAGAAAAAGTAGAGCACAAAAATGGCTCTTTTTCTTATTGCTTACAAATATACCTTCACATTAATACCAAAACTACCATTTGCATTCTATTTTACAAATCCTAGGCAGCATTCACTGAACAATGTGTGCTATATATCAAATTGACAGCATGTAACCCTGTAAACAGGAGTTCCGGTTTGGGGTTATGTGACCTGGAGAGATTGTAATCTGATATGGCCAGCTGATGGGCCACAGTGGTGCTGCAGTGATTTATTATATCTCTGGCCATCTAATGTTTATATTATTCCTGAATGATAATGTCCCCTCATCCAAGCTTTAGTGAGGGATGAAGGGGCATTATTGGAGTATAGCCGGAGGCTGAGCATGTATTAATTAGCATATCGTTCTAGCGACTCGCTCTTTACAGAACCGGTTTAACCAATTGAAAATCATTCAATTGAGCAAACCCTATGACGTCAACAACCACATTTCTCATAAGTTTAAAGCTAGGCGTTTTTTGTGAATACCCGTATCATGGGAGGGAATCCAATACATATGGGATTAAAAAACAGTCTTCATAAAATATGTAAAAGGGTTGGGTTTATACATGCTCAGCCTCCGGCTTTACTTTGACAACGGATGAACTTGTCCATAAAGGAAATATAACAATTGCTCTGTCCACAGCATCTTCTTGATGATATTTGTCTAATGGCTTTACGCCGATAACGCCAACTGTATGGAATTGAGCGTTCTGGTGTATTGTTTGTCTCACTATAAATACTGATCAGCTAGAGGCAGCGAAGGCGCGAAATACAAGGTCAAACTGGATTTAATGGGGAGCATCTCTTAATGGGGAAATATTTAAGTCGATGAAAAATAAAATGGGATCTACGGACGATTTGCGTAAAATTGAACATTGCGATGTTGCGGGTCTGCAGAAGACTATGTCATACGATGTTGTGAGCGGCAGGTAATAAAAATGTTCACTGTTCAAATGTGAGGAATAGGTAATAGTGGTTTGAATTTAACGCGCAGGGGTCTTGAAAAAACACGCGCAGTGCGCGGCAATAAGGACATATACGGTGTTCTCGAGAGAATAATCTTAAAAATTGTCGAAAATATAGTGCTATGCAACCCATGCTCCTGATCGTATAAACGCTCCCTACTTTAAAACAAAAAATTAAGCGCCTGAAAAACTCAGATTAAATGATTGTGCAATATA
Source organism: Dreissena polymorpha (assembly GCF_020536995.1). Lineage (NCBI taxonomy): Eukaryota > Metazoa > Mollusca > Bivalvia > Myida > Dreissenidae > Dreissena > Dreissena polymorpha. The sequence goes on from NC_068358.1 coordinate 132,148,953, forward strand.
AGAATGGCGGCCATTTTCAGCCCAATTTTCAAGTTTTTGGTCTTGAATTCTTTTTTTTCTCCATTTTGGCTTTAAAAAATCGCATGCGCGTTATACATGGTAGCGCCCTATACATGGTAAAATACGGTATTGTAATAACTGGAAATTTGATTTGGTCTCATCTCTGAATAATTTAATTGTTCAAACGACCTATGAATCACACTTCCCATTTTCTTAAAATAAAAACAATAATATTATACTGTCAAAACATTGTAAAACAGAAAGGAATGTTAAAACTATGTTCCATATTTTCTAGTGATAAGAAATGTTCAGTTAACAAATATGTGAGCTATGACCAGGCAGATGCTATCTAATTGGTTGTATTGACCATGGCTGATAAGCCTCCTGCATACTGTCAAGTTGTGGTATTAATGAGAAATTTGGGGGCCAAGTATATTGATTACATCCTGCTAGAAATTGACTTGCAGGGTTTAACAGACTGATAATTCAGCCAGAAGAGAAAAGGAGCTTTGATGTTGTATTGCACTACATCTCAATAAGTAATTGTGAAATTAGAAAAAAAAATTATAGTTCACCAGGTCAAATCTTACAAAAACAAAAACACTCCATATGCCAGAGTTTTGATTCAATAATGATGAAACTTGACCAGGATGTTTGTCTGGACAATATCTAGGTCAAGTTTGACGTTTGGTAAAGATTGAATGAACCGACTCCTCTCAGGTGAGCGAACTAGGGCCATCTTGGCCCTCTTGTATAATTACCCCCCTTTCTTTCATTTCCATATATTTTATTCTCTACAGCATAACTCCAACACTATATTACTAATTGATCCTTATAATATAAATAGATGACACAGGTGCCATGTTTTACAAATATTATTCTACTCTCTAAAACAAAATAAATGTTGTCATACAAGCAAACACATTTTGGCGGGGATTTGGCACTACTGTGAAAAGCTCTTGTTAAAACTTGATTCAGATGGTGGAATCCATAATTAAATCTTAATAAGATTAAACTCTCATAGTGCAACTTTTGCTGGTCAGTCAAAAACATGTTGTAAGGGGTGAATGTGTCATAGGCTATTGTGAAACCTTATGAATTATCTTGGCAACTTTTGTTATAAGGCAATAATGAAACCTTTTAATATGATAAAGAATATAAACACAATTTTACAGGTGAGCTACCTAGCCCATTCTGTTGTTTTATATATGTGTGATGCTTTTTTTTGAAATAGCTATTTAATGTTAAACATAGGGGATCATCAAACATTGAGCTACAGATAGCCTCACTTAACAAGGCCGGACCAATGACTTTCATACAGAAGACCCATGCCAGGTATCACATATCCCATATCCCATAGGCCACTTAAAATCATGTTCGCTCACCTCTACAACAGTGCTTACACTTCTGTATCTTTTTTCGGCCTAGCTGTCTAAGCCAGCTTTTCACCTTACCTGACCTTTGTAAGTGTCCAATAAAATTCAAATACAATTTCCCGCGGCTAAACACAAATGAATGCACTTCATTTATTCCATTGGCTGATTTGAGCATAATCCACCAGAACATTAGAAATATGACCGCGTCTTTGTAACACTGTTTTACTGCGTGTTCAGCATGAAACAATTTTATCTCTAATGAAAAGGCTTGATAGATAGAACAGTTTTACACTCAACTCTTGACATCAATACAGCTTGTGTGTGCCCCTTTATATTCAGAGGATTGTCAGCGCCAGAGCGTTTGTACTTAAAGGCTATGTTCTCATATTTAGTAATTACTTTCATATTGCTGTCTGTGTACTAGTATAATTAAGTTCAAAAAAGTATTGTTTTCCCTATCCTGATATTTGTTTTTGCCAAACCATTTTTAATTGTTTTTGAAATTGAACATTAAACATGTGCAAGTATGAAGTTTTAAACAAGCTGTCGTTCCAGCAGTGGAAGCATGACCTCACTTTAATGAATTGCATTCTAACCTGAAAGGTATCAGGGTCAGTTCGCGGCCAGTAAAATAATTGTTATATAATATAGACGCTATCGCGTGAACTAGGTGAAGTGGAATTTTCTTTAGACCAGAAATATGTTAAATGAAGATATTCGGCAATATAATTATGGTATGTCAATAATAGATTCTTAATGATTTTTCAACAATACCATGATAATATTATTTTTGATTAATTTAACAAGAATTATTCCACCATATAGCCTAATGTATTAAGCATGAGCACGATGATTCTCGATACTTTTAATAATCAAATCAAATAGTAATGCCCGACAAACCACTAAAACAGGTTTGTTTGAAGAACGCGCATATAAAAATTAAAAATATGTACGAATACTTCGCGTGTGGCTGGTTGGCTTATATGTTTTAATTTCACTTCCATTCTTCTTTTGGTTTCCTGTTTTGTATCTATAGATTTATGACCTGCAATATGTAATAATGTAAAATAAGCCGTGAAAACTTCGCTTAACATCCCGAACTGCATGTGATGCAGCTAAGAACTGCACAGAAAAAGACATTCGCTATCTTTGATCTCATTAATTGAACTCTTTACCTTTCCCCAACTCCAACCACAATCATTTTTAGCTCGACTATTATATATGAAATATATATAGTGGAGCTATCCTACTCACCCCGGCATTGGGGTTTCCGTGAGCATGCAAATGTTAAAGTTTGTGTACTACCCCAATTATTTTCATTGTCCCTTGACATATTGCTTTCATATTTTGCATACTTGTTTACCATCATGACCCCAACCTATAAACAAGAGCAGACAACTGTATCAAGCATTTTGACAGAATAATTGCCCCTTTTATACTTAGAATATGCATATTATTGATAAATCTATGTTAAAGTTTGCGTACTACCCCAAATATTTCCTATGTCCTTTGACATATTGCTTTTATATTTTGCATACTTGTTTACCAACATGACCCCAACCTATAAACAAGAGCAGACCACTGTATCAAGCATTTTGACAGAATTATTGCCCCTTTTATACTTAGAATATGCATATTATTGATAAATCTATGTTAAAGTTTGCGTACTACCCCAAATATTTCCTATGTCCTTTGACATATTGCTTTTATATTTTGCATACTTGTTTACCAACATGACCCCAGCCTATAAACAAGAGCAGACCACTGTATCAAGCATTTTGACAGAATTATTGCCCCTTTTATACTTAGAATATGCATATTATTGATAAATCTATGTTAAAGTTTTTGTACTACCCCAAATGTTTCCTATGTCCCTTGACATATTGCTTTCATATTTTGTATACTTGTTTACCAACATTACCCCAGCCTATAAACAAGAGCAGACAACTGTATCAAGCATTTTGACAGAATTATGGCCCCTTTTATACTTAGATAATTGAACATTTTGCTTAAATTGCCATAACTTCTTTACTTATGATCAGATTTTATTAATACTCTGACAAAACAACACTTACCTGAATGCCGCAATGGATTCCACCCAAACAATACCCCACGCCCCAACCCAGAATCCCTGCCCACCCCCCATCCCCCCAAAAAAAAATATTTTTTATTTTTTCCTTTTTTTATTTTTGAAAGATCGTCTAATAAAATATTGAATATGAACAATTTCCCCATGATGGCTTACGTTATACTGTCAAGCACTCGAATAGTCGAGCGCGCTGTCCTCTGACAGCTCTTGTTTCTTCAAGATATTTCTTGTTTATTTTAATAATTCAAATTAGTTAGGTTTTATTAGGCAAAAGCAGAAGGTTTGAAGCAAATATTATGATATTTAATTGCTTACAAGCCCTGTTTCATTTAATTCTCAGAATTCATTTATCAAAACTTTGTACTGTGACAAATTAGCAGTTAACACTTGTTTGAGTGAGTAGTTAATCAGATTTTTAAAGTAGTCAAACATTTGTTTTCTTGTCAGTAAGGTGCATTTAGGATTATATTATGTCTAGTTTGGTCAAGGTCAGTCTTATAACTAACAAGAACAATCTTTTAAAAAGATATTCGGTGTATATTCTGACTTTGAAATAAAGGTGGAAAATTTTGGTTTCTATATATAAGTAATAAAGTTTAAAAAAAGGTTTAAGTATTGTTGTGTTCTTCTTTTACTTAATAGTTGCATATCCACCGCATGAAATGTTTCTTATGAAGTGCACGTATAGTAAATCACATAATAGTGTTCGTAGACACAAAATTTACGTGAGCACTTGCAAAGGGGCTTCGCTTTCTGCTATAAAAAAGCATGCAAGGTTTTATGTTATCTCCTGAGTATCCTTCTCAGTATGCATACCCTGACAAGACTGTGCGAATGCGTAGGCTGGGCTGGAGCTACGCTGGCAGCATATTGCATAAGACCCATTTTCCACGACGAGGGTCTTTTAAAATCCTATTGCGTCTTGTAAATGGAAAATACTTTCCAATAGAAAATTGAAGTCACGCTGTTTTATTTATAGCAAACTGGCAATTGTAAGTAGCATATTCTGGGTACTTAGGTAAGATTTTCAGACAGACTGACAGACTAGATAATTCAACGATTTCCTTTCTATCATGGAAATTATACTACTTTTAGTAGTTTTGTTTCACGATACAATACAAATTGCATTTCCAGCTAGTTTATATTCATTTCCTGATGTGTGTCATGTTTCGTATGAACATTCATAGAATAGTCCACAATTCCCTACACTGTTGAGTGTAACATCCGATACCGCAAAGACACGGTGATTTTTCCAATGTTTGGCAGGATTATGCTCAAATCAGCCTATGGAATGAATGGAGTGTATTCTGAGTCCGGTCTGCTGGAATTATGTAAAGGTCATTTAAGCATACATGCCAGAAATTTTAATGGTCTGAATTGGGACATTCCATTAAATTTTTTTGGGACATTTGACCAAAAAGCAGGACACCTAAAATGATCAATGATACCACCTTTACTGTAGTCATTAATCCATTTATTACATATAAAACCTCATTATTTCGGTCTGTCTGTGGGTATGTCCCGAAATTTCATCCGATCTTCACCAAACTTGGTCACAAGTTGTATCTAGATGATGTCTAGGTCAAGTTTGAATATGAATCATGCGGGGTCAAAAACTAGGTCACTTAGTGTGTTTTAAACCGAAAGTTTGTCAGGACCATAACTATGTCATTTATCGTTAGATTTTAAAATGACTTGGTACATTTGTTCACCATCCAGGGGACAAAAATATTTCTAAACTGCACTCGTCCTGCAGGACAAGTTCATTAGAATTTTCACTCGTCCTGCAAACACATGCACTTGTCCTTAAAATATGGGTGAAATGAAGATTGCAAAGGGCTGATATGACTAATAAAGTTTCTTGTATCACTGCTAAATTGCTGCTTACTCAGTTGTTCATGCCAGCTGATCACAAAATAAATGATAAGCAGTGAAATAAATTACTTTATTTATGAGGAACACACAATAAATAATTGAAGACAATTTTGTGTTTGCCGTTTTTCTAATACTCGCGTGCTTTCGGTTTCGGACGTTTGAACATCGCTACCGCCAAATTTAAAGAACGCTCGTATGTCAGACATTTTTCTGACGAAATTCAGACTGGTTTGAAACCGTAGATTCTACTTCGCGTTTAAATAATTCTTTAAAAATCAATACTTACAGTGAATGCATAGGTTGGTTCCCTGTCACCATGGACGCGCAAAGTTTACACCAAAAAGCCAATATTTACTGGGGACACAGTCTCGCATAACAACGTGCACCTGCTGTTTGAAATTTACAATTACAATTTCCGGTTCATTCGCGATCTACTTTCGGAATAGATATGATTTAAGAAAATGATTTTATTTAATGAAAACAAGTCTTACTCGTCAGAAAATACATATTTTAACATCAGCTTTTTTCACTCGTCCTGTAGGACGAGAGCTTTTGGGAAATTCACTCGTCCTTTCGAGATTTTACTCGTCAATACGAGCGGACGAGTGGTATTTTTGTCCCCTGCCATCATGGCACGGTGTGTCATGTAAAAAAAGTATGTCCTTATCTCCAAGGTCAAGGTCACACTTGGAGTTCAAAGGTCAAATGCTTGTGTGGGCCATAACTTTGTCATTTATTGTGAGATTTTAAAATCATTTGGCAAATGTGTTCACCATCATTGGACGGTGTGTCGCGCGAAAGAATTAGGTCAAAATCTCCAAGGTCAAGGTCACACTTTGAGTTCAAAGATCAAAAATGGCCATAAATGAGCTTGTCTGGGCCATAACTATGTCATTCATAATGTGAGATTTTAAAATCATTTGGCATATTTGTTCACCATCATTGGACGGTGTGTTGCTCGAAAGAATTATGTCGATATCTCCAAGGTCAAGGTCACACTTCAAGTTCAAAGGTCACAAATGGCCATAAATGAGCTTGTCCGGGCCATAACTCTGTCGTTCATTGTGAGATTTAAAAATCATTTGGTACATTTGTTCACCATCATTGAACAGTGTGTCGCACCAAAGAATTATGTCAATATCTCCAAGGTCAAGGTCACACTTTGAGTTCAAAGGTCAAAAATGGCCATAAATGAGCTTGTCCGGGCCATAACTATGTCATTCATTGTCAGATTTTAAAATCATTTTGCTCTTTTGTTCACCATCATTGGACGGTGTGTCGCATGAAAGAATTACGTCGATATCTCCAAGGTCAAGGTCACACTTTTAGTTCAAAGGTCAAAAATGGCAATAAATGATCTTGTTCGGGCCATAACTATGTCATTCATTATGAGATTTTTAAATAACTCTGTACATTAATTTTGTTCACAGTCATTGGACTGCGTGTCATGTGAATTAGAATTTAAGAGTTCAAAAGTCAAAATGGCTATAAATGATAATGGCATAATAATTCTTAAAAATCGCCATAAAATAGATTCTCTTGTTTTGTGAAGACAGCATGCAAAATAGTCTGTGTCAATGCGGCACGTGGGGGTATACGTCACGTCTGTGACAGAGCTCTAGTTATTTCTGTCAAATATTGACAATAAATGTGTGTAAGAGTTTCATGAACACAGACGTTCTCTATTTTCCGGAAGTAAACAGACATGCGCACTATGCGGATGAATCCATAACATGAAATTCGGGCATGCCTCTATTTGAGTTCGATTTGGGACAGAGGCATGCATAATCGTTCAACGCGATGTGCGCGCATGGAGCACTGTTTTTATTCAACCAATCATCAATTTACTCTAAATTTAGATTGATGCAATATGTACAAATTATTGTCTGAAAATCGGTCAAAAATGAAAGTAAATTTATGTGAAACGTCAATGTGTATCGGTTAGTGCTCAATTGTTTTTATATACAAAACTGGTGTTTTGACAGGTTTTTAAGCCTTAGGTGGTATAATACACAGAATACCGCGTTATAGTATCTTTGGACTTGATTTTGGCCATGAAATACAAAAGCAGTCTGCTTTTAATTCACTGCGATGCATCTCTTGCAAGCAATTAGCGACCGCTATCATAAAAAACACCATGGCATGAATGCCCGATAAAATCAGTAATTTGCCGATAAATCGCTGATAAGGTGTCATAAACAACACTGGATCACTTGACTAATAGATATGGTTTGTTAATAGGGGGCAATAAAGGGATTAGCAATGGTAATTTAAGCCAGACAGAGCTTGAATAGCGTATTTTAGTGTGGTCTTATAGAATGTATGTCGTTTTTACGAGTTTCGAAACAAATTGTGTCACATCAGGACACCGGGACAAACACCCCAAAAGCAGGACTGTCCCGCCAAGATCGGGACATCTGGCATGTGCAAATCATTTAAGATCAAAAGCTGGGTTAAACAGCTTCCCCTTAAAAGAGAACAATGGTTTCCACTCAATTATTGAGTGTGGATGAAGGTATTGCGCTTAAGTTGAGTGTATAGGTAGCTTACATCTAATGTGAACTCTCTAGAAGCCCCATCCTTCTGCCTAATATTAAGCTCGGCAGTTTTCTTCGTGTCAGTCATTGTGTTTTCCACTGTCCCCATTGTGCTAAAACCTTGACATTTGGCTCTAAAATCAAAGTGCTTCAACCTACAACTTTGAAACTTCATATGTAGCTGCACCTTGATTAGTTCTACATGCCACACCCATTTTTGGGTCACTAGGTCAAAGGTCAAGGTCACTGTGACTTCTAAAAAAAAAAAAATTCTGACAAGCTTTCATTTATTCAAAACTGCACCCGCAGCAAAGCGTGGCACCCGTTATGCAGTGCTCTTGTTATGTTATTGTGTCAGAACATTTGTCAAAACAATCTCTAGACCAAGTTTGAAATCGATTCGAGTCCATTTAAAAACATTTTTGCTGCTGGTGAGCAGGAAACTACCTTTATAATGCAATATAAATATCTTTTGTACACACACAAAGTCAAATGTTTACCCACTCATTATACAATTTGCTTTAAAGATGAGATTTTCTAATAAAGTCTTGGTTGAGTTTTAAAATGTGTCTTTTTTGTTCATATTGATCGTATGAAAACTTTACCTTCTCAAAACAGGTAAGTTCCTTAAAGTCTCACATGAGCACCTAAAAGCCTTTGTTTATTTGTAAATTGAATTTTATTTTAATTCTAGCGATAATATTACTCGATCATCCTGCCCTTTTATGACTTATAAACCATCAATCCCAGGAAAAGTCTAAAAGTGGTAAATTGACAGCTGTGATATGACTAAAATACTGTTGAAAACGGCAATACATCTGAAACAAGAGATCGATGTTTTTGTCAGAAACACAATGCCCCCTTCTGCGCCGCTTTGACTTATTTTTTTTATCATTTGGCAGGTACAGATAATTATATCCCTTTAAAGCTTATTACTTCCCTTGGATTTGTTTTTTTGACCTTTGACCTTGAAGGATGACCTTGACATTTCACCACTCAAAATGTGCAGCTCCATGAGATACACATGAATGCCAAATATAAAGTTGCTATCTTCAATATTGCAAACGTTATGGTCAATGTTTTCGGACGGACACACGGACTGACAGACAGACAGACAGACAGACAGACAGACAGACAGACAGACAGACAGACAGACGGACTGATAGTTCAACTGCTATATGCCACCCTATTGGGGGGCATAAAACAACAAAGAAACAAAGACTATTGCATAAAATGGGTCAGCGTTGTTTGTAGCTATGAATTAAGGTGAATTTATAAAACAGATAATACTGTATAAAACTGTGCAGAACTGGCTCATACAACATATACTTGAATAGACTGATCCCGGAAAAGCACCAGTATAGAAAAACCCACTAATCACCCCGGTACATACAACGCTGGTCCATTAAATCAACCAATGATAACCTTCTTTAAATAATAACGGTTGATACTGTGTGTGATTTTGATTATAAATGGGTCATGTTTATTTGTACCGGCAGATTAGTGGGTTTTTCCAAAAAAATGCTTTTTCCGGGATACATATATTAATAACTGATTATACAAGAATATAAACAATGAAACACAATGCATATAAATAGTTCATACGAGACATTTACTGTTCTTTTGTTGTTGAATTTAATCCCTTCAAGGTCGATTGTCACCACCTAAACCTTCAATCAGCATGACTTCAAATGACTTCATAAGAATTATGCTGCATTTTTTAGCCCACTTGAGCACATAATGCTCATTATAAGGTTTTTATGATACCTTATTTTTGTTGTCAGTTGTCTCATAGTCAGTTTGTTGGTAAGTCTGGTTATATTTTCCTGCTAAGGACTTCTCCACCTGAACTGCTGGACAGATTTTAATGCATATCACAGATACTATCCTTTGGTGAAACTCTTCCAAAATTGTTCAAATCGTACCTGTCAATTCAATTTGTAGATTATTGGATCTAAGAATAGTATTAAAAAAAGATAACTTTAAAAATCTGCTCTGAAACTACATGGGTCAGTGCATTAATATTTATGCCCCCTTTGGGAGAAGAGGGGGTATATTGTTTTGCACATGTCGGTCCGTCGGTCCGTCCACCAGTCCGTCCACCAGATCGTTTCCGGATGATAATTCAGAACGCTTAGGCCTAGGATCATGAAACTTCATAGGTACATTTATCATGACTGGCAGATTACCCCTATTGATTTTCAGGTCACTAGGTCAAAGGTCAAGGTCACAGTGACTCGAAATAGTAAAATGGTTTCCGGATGAAAACTCAAGAATGCTTAGGCGTAGGATCATGATACTTCAAAGGTACATTGATCATGACTGGCAGATGACCCCTATTGATTTTCAGGTCACTAGGTCAAAGGTCAAGGTCACAGTGACTCGAAACAGTAAAATGGTTTCCGGATGATAACTCAAGAATGCTTACGCCTAGGATCATGAAACTTCATTGGTACATTGATCATGACTGGCAGATGACCCCTATTGATTTTCAGGTCACTAGGTCAAAGGTCAAGGTCACGGTGACTCGAAATAGTAAAATGTTTTCCGGATGATAACTCAAGAATGCTTATGCCTAGGATCATGAAACTTCATAGGTACATTGATCATGACTGGCAAATGACCCCTATTGATTTTCAGGTCACTAGGTCAAAGGTCAAGGTCACAGTGACTCGAAACAGTAAAATGGTTTCCGGATGATAACTCAAGAATGCTTACACCTATGATCATGAAACTTCATAGGTACATTGATCATGACTGGCAGATGACCCCTATTTATTTTCAGGTCACTAGGTCAAAGGTCAAGGTCACAGTGACTCGAAATAGTAAAATGGTTTCCGGATGATAACTCAAGAATGCTTAGGCCTAGGATCATGATACTTCAAAGGTACATTGATTATGATTGGCAGATGACCCCTATTGATTTTCAGGTCACTAGGTCAAAGGTCAAGGTCACAGTGACAATAAACGTATTCACTCAATGGCTGCCACTAAAACTGACAGCCCATATGAGGGGCATGCATGTTTTACAAACAGCCCTTGTTATTTTCATTATTTCTTTAAAACATTGATGTATGATAAAAAGAAAAACATGTTTCTGCCTGATCTTTTTGTAATATATCAGGCTCGGCACGAATAAAATAATGGCTTGGCAAGCCTTGTCGTTATATTGTTCTAAGCCTCGCCTGATATATTACAAAAAGATGAAAACTAATATATTACAAAAAGATGAGGCAGTTACCTGTTATTCTCTATAGTAGCTACAATTATATGATATCAGATTATGCGTAATTAATTTGATTTGTCATTTTCTTTGTACATTGTAATTTCTCGACACTTATTGGAATTCGTTCTACGGAATTATAGCTGTATAAAAATATAATCTTATTGAGTTTTGGGGAAAATGTGGCAATTTCGTGGGAAATTGTTGTCAGGTTTTTGGTAATTTTGTGCTACAACAAATAACTTTATGGAGACCTTACATGGTGACCTAACTTGGGATTTGATGTGTGGTCAAGGTCTTTTACATAAAATTACAAATTGACACTGTTGCTTAAAATATAACAACTTTTTTCTGGTCAATATCTTGAGTTTGGAAAAAGGTATTATGCTCACATTTTGTGTGCAGTTAGATTACCTTATATGTTAAATGTATATAAGACTGTCACAGTGTACACTTGGACATTATGATTAGTACTTAAGGATATACTGAAAGCACATTTTAGTGTGCGATCAATAACTTTATTAATAGTAATTAGATTTCGGAATACTTTTGCACTAATGATCATCAGTTCAGAATGACGTTTGGGGTGCTATAACCATGTTGCTCGCTTCAATTTTAAGGTAATCACAGGTACTTAAAGTTTTCGCACAGTGATACTAGAATTTTGTTTGATGGCCCTGTATATTCTGAAATAAATTGGCAAAATGATCATCATATCAGTTTTGCTTGCTTTAAGGCTTATGTCACAATTGTGTAAGTTACACAATTGTAAAAGCTACAAAGGACTGGTTTATAGTTGCCGTGTTAAATGTTGAGTTGTTGCAAAAATGTGCCGAATATCCCTCAATAATTTATAGCATATGTTTAATAACGAGTTTGTGTTTTTGTTTTAGAGACGATAAGGATCTTAGGAAAGTCGTAGATGACCCGTTAAACCAAATCAAGGAGCTGGAGACAAAAATAAGTGCATTGCAAACAGAATTAAGTGAACTGAAACAAAAGTAAGTTTTAAATTTCACACATTGTAAATTGCAACCTTCTTATGCCACATGATAATGGCGGAAGAAAATAGATTGTTACCCCTGTCCGTAGGTGTGCATGTTTGTGCGTATGTGTTTGTTTGGGACATTTTGTTGCATGCTCATTATTTTGTTATATTTTAGAGGCGTTTCAAATAAATTGTTGCACAATTGATAATCATATCAAGACAATTTCTCGCATGCAAAAACCATTTCACTTGCCAAGGTCACAGTATAAGTTTTTGAAAATGCATGTTTGTTTCTGGCTTATGACTTTTTATGCATGATGGACGTAAAAAATCAATTGATCTTCGTATCAAGATGATGTGGTGCATTAAATACCACGGTTCGTTTTTCAAGGTAAAGGTCACTTTGGCTTCTTTAAATTCTTGCAAATTCTATATTGTTTGGAATTTGGCGCGACGTCATGTGACGCCGCCGCATAACATCATATTCATGTACGTCATTTTGTTATTATTTATTTTATAAATTGTTATACTTGGAGAAAGGACGCCATTAAAACATAGTAAACAACTCTTGCATTACTTATCCATTTCAAGTAGACATTTTGGTGCCGTGACCAGAATCTAAGGATGCCGTCAACAAATACAGATAAGTTAAAGAGACGGAAACTAGGCATTCAGAAAGTATTCGAGCGAATGATCGAAAGATTGGAGGAAAATGACAAATTGCAGTTTGAACCAACCATCGTTGCAATAGAGAACCAGATGGAGATTATACATGGTTTAAATGAGAAAATAATATCACTTTCAAACGCGGAATCGACACAAGACGAGCTGTTGGACTCGCAGATATATGATTTTGACATGGAAGCAAAGCTTTGGAGATATCGTCAAAATATGCGTGATCACCTATCTTCAAGTAGTACAGCCGCCCATGATTGTAGTTTGTCGATGTCCGTTATGCAGCAACCCGAGATATCCAATACATGTTATCGAAGCGTAGAGGAAGAACCACGCGCGTCTCTACAGTAACCTACCCTACCGACATCATCAAAGAACGTAAATTAGTCTTTGCTTCCAGCCTATCATCAACCCCGTTAAGTCGCAACGACCATCGCTGACACCAACGTAATGCAACCAACCCAGTTATTTTCACTAGCTTCCGAAGTTCAACCTCATGACATTTAACGGCGATATCTTAACGTGTCAATTGTTTTGGGACAGCTACGAATCGGATATGCATAAACATTAGAAATTGTTTACAATCTTAACTGGGATTACAACAGCTTACCAAAAGACATTAATAAAAAACAATATTTAATCACAAACATAATACCATACAGTATCAAACTCGACCTTAATCATTAATAACTTACATGTACTGTTTCACAGGTTTCGGCATGTTTTGAAGTTTGTGATTAAATGCTTTAAATTAATAAATGTAAACAACAGGACTTAAGAGCTCCAGTATAAAACAATAATAAAATTAAAGAAAGAAAAAAAGTTTAAAAAAAAGTAAATCCCTCCTGGGATCGAACCACTGACAATTGTATTATGAACCAACTCGGTCATTTCTGATGATTCTGATAACAAAAATAATGATTTGTGATAATAGCATCATCAGTGTTGCTATAAATATATCCTCGGTTAAATAAACTGCCGCAACACCCCTTAAGGGAAACTAACGTACGGTTTTCGGCCTTGAAAATGAAAATTTGGCCTTGAAAAGTCCTTGAAAAGTGCTTGAATTAAGGTTAAAGATTTCTGTTTGAACCATGTAGAGGCCACATTTATTGTCTGATCTTCATGAAACTTGGTCAGAAGATTCATCCCAATAATATCTTGGACAAGTTCAAAAATGATGCCGGTTGGTTGAAAAACATGGCCACCAGGGGGCGGGGCATTTTTCCTTATATGGCTATAGTAAAACCTTGTTAACACTCTAGAGGTCACATTTATTTTCAGATCATCATGAAACTTGGTCAGAAGATTTGTCCCTATGATATCTTAGATGAGTTGGAAAATGGTTTTGGTTGCTCTAAAAACTTGGTCACCAGAGGCGGGGCATTTTTCCTTATATGGCTATAGTAAAACCTTGATAACACTCTAGAGGCCACATTTATTGTCCAATCTTCATGGTCAGAAGATTGGTCTCAATGATATCTTGGATGAGTTTGAAAATAATTATGTTTGCCTGAAAAACATGGCTTCCGAGGGGCAGGGCATTTTTCCTGATATGGCTATAGTAAAATCTTGTTAACACTCTAGAGGCCACATTTACTGTCCGATCTTCATGAAACTTGGTCAGAACATTCATCCCGATAATATCTTGGACGAGTTAAAAAATGATGCTGGTTGGTTGAAAAACATGGCTGCCAGGGGGCAGGGCATTTTTTCTTATATGGCTATACTAAAACCTTGTTAATACTCTAGAGGCCACATTTATTTTCCGATCTTCATGAAACATGGTCAGAAGATTTCTCCCAATAATATCTTGTTATCTCAGGTGAGCAACTTTTTGTTTTAAATAGCTATTTAATGTTAAACATAGGGGATCATCTAAAATTGAGCTACAGATAGCCTCACTTAACAAGGCCGGATCAATGACTTTCATACAGAAGACCCATGCCAGGTATCACACATCACATAGGCCAATTTCAAATCATTTTTGCTTACCTTTACAACAGTGCTTACACTTCTGTATCTTTTCGGCGTAGCTGTCTAAGCCAGCTTTTCACCTTACCTGACCTTTGTAAGTGTAGAAATAAAATTCAAATACAATTTCCCGCGGCTAGACACAATGAATACTCTTCATTTATTCCATTGGCTGATTTTAGCATAATCCACCAGAACATTGGAAACATGACTGCGTCTTTGTAACACTGTTTTACTGCGTGTTCAGCATGAAACAATTTTATCTCTGATGAAAAGGGATAGAACAGTTTTACACTCAACTCTTGACATCAATACAGCTTGTGTGTGCCCCTATATATTCAGAGGATTGTCAGCGCCAGAGCATTTGTACTTTAAAGGCTAGGTTCTCATATTTAGTAATTACTTCCATATTGCTGTCTGTGTACTAGTATATTTAAGTTCATAATAGTATCATTTTCCCCTATCCTGATATTTGTTTTTGCCAAACCAATTTTAATTGTTTTTGAAATTGAACATTAAACATGTGCAAGTATGAAGTTTTAAACAAGCCATTGTTCCAGCAGTGGAAGCGTGACCTCACTTTAATGAATTGCATTCTAACCTGAAAGGTATCAGGGTCAGTTCGCGGCCAGTAAAATAATCGTTCTATAATATAGACACTATCACGGTAACTAGGTGAACTGGAATTTTCTTTAGACCAGAAATATGTTAAATGAAGATATTCAGCGATATAATTATGGTATGTCAATAATAGCTTCTTAATGTCTTTTCAACAATACCATGATAAATATTATTTTTGATTAATTTAACAAGAATTATTCCACCATATTGACTAATGTATTAAGCATGAGCGCGATGATTCTCGATACTGTCAATAATAAAATCAAATAGCAATGCTCGACAAACCACTAAAACAGGTTTGTTCGAAGAACGCGCGTATAAATTTTAAAAATATGTACGGATACTTTGCGTGTGGCTGGTTGATTTATATGTTTTAATTTCACTTCCATTTTTTTTTTGGTTTCCTGTTTTGTATCTATAGATTTATGACCAGCAATATGTAATAATGTAAAATAAGCCGCGAAAACTCCGGGTACTGAGTGTGATGCAGCTTAGAAGAACTGCACATAAAAAGGCATTCGCTATCTTTGATCTCATTCAGCTCTTTACCTTTCACCAACTCCAACCACAATGAACGCCGTATATCTTTTTAAAAGATATTTCTTGTCCATTTTACTTATTCAAATTAGTTAGATTTTATTAGGCAAAATCAGAAGGTTTGAAGCAAATATTATGATATTTAATTGCTTACAAGCCCTGTTTCATTTAATTCTCAGAATTCATTTATCAAAACTTTGATGTGTGACAAATAAGCAGTTAACACTTGTTTGAGTGAGTAGTTAATCAGATTTTTAAAGTAGTCAAACATTTGTTTTCTTGTCAGTAAGGTGCATTTGGGATTATATTATGTCTAGTTTGGTCAAGGTCAGTCTTAAAAATAACAATAACAATCTTTTAAAAAGATATTCGGTGTATATCCTGACTTTGTAATAAAGGTGGAAAATGTTTGTTTCTATATATATGTAATTAAGTTTAAAAAAAAGGTTTAAGTATTGTTGTGTTCTTCTTTTACTTAATAGTCACATATCCACCGCATGAAATGTTTCTTATGAAGTGCACGTATAGTAAATCACATAATACTCACTGTGTTCGTAGACACAAAATTTACGTGAGCACTTGCACAGGTGCTTCGCTTTCTGCTATAAAAAAGCATGCAAGGTTTCATGTTATCTCCTGAGTATCCTTCTCAGTATGCATACCCTGACAAGACTGTGCGAATGCGTAGGCTGGGCTGGAGCTATGCTGGCAGCATATTGCATAAGACCCATTTTCCATGACGAGGGTCTTTTAAAATCCTATTGTGTCTTGTAAATGGACCATAATTTCCAATAGAAAATTGAAGTCATACTGTTTTATTTATAGCAAACTGGCAATTGTAAGTAGCATATTCTGGGTACTTAGGTAAGATTTTCATACAGACTGACAGACTAGATAATTCAACTTTTTTTTTCTATCATGGACATTATACTATTTTGGTAGTTTTGTTTCACGATACAATACAAATTGCATTTCCAGTAAGTTTTCATTCATTTCCTGATGTGTGTCATGTTTCGTATGAACATTCATAGAGTAGTCCGCATTTCCCTACACTGTTTAGTGTAACATCCGATACTGCATAGACACGGTGATTTTTCCAATGTTTGGCAGGATTATGCTCAAATCAGCCTATGGAATGAATGGAGTGTATTCAGTCCGGTCTGCTGGAATTATGTAAAGGTCATTGATGCATACATGCCAGAAATTATCAGGTCCCAATCGGGACATTCCATTAATTTTTTTTGGGACATTTGACCAAAAAGCGGGACACCTAAAACGATCAATCATACCACCTTTACTGTAGGCATTAATCCATTTATTACATATAAAACCTCATTATTTCTGGCAAATATTGACAATAAATGTGTGTAAGAGTTTCATGAACACAGACGTTCTCTATTTTCCGGATGTAAACAGACATGTGCACTATGCGGATGAATCCATAACGTGAAATTGGGGCATGCCTCTATTTGAGTTCGATTTGGAACAGAGGCATGCGTAGTTTCATTCAACGCGATGTGCGCGCATGGAGCACTGTTTTTATTCAACCAATCATCAATTAACTCTAAATTTAGATTGATGCAATATCTACAAATTATTTTCTGAAAATTGGTCAAAAATGAAAGTAAATTTATGTGAAACATCAATGTGTATTGTTTAGCGCTCAATCTTTTTTATATACAAAACTGGTGTTTTGACAGGTTTTTAAGCCTCAGGTTGTATAATACACAGAATACCGCGTAATAGTATCTTTGTACTTGATTTTGGCCATGAAATACAAAAGCAGTCTGCTTTTAATTCACTACGATGCATCTCTTGCTAGCAATTAGCGACCCCTATCATAAAAAAACACCATGTCATGAATGCCCGATAAAATCAGTAATTTGCCGATAAATCGCTGATTAGGTGTCAAAAACAACACTGGATCACTCGACTAGTAGAGATGGTTTGTTAATAGGGGGCAATAAAGGGATTACCAATGGTAATTAAAGCCAGACAGAGCTTGAATAGCGAATTTTAGTGTGGTCTTATAGAACGTATGTAGTTTTTATGAATGTTGGGACACATTGTGTCACATCGGGACAAACACCCCAAAAGCAGGACTGTCCCGCCAAGATCATTCAAGATGAAAAGCTGGGTTAAACGGCTTCCCCTTAAAAGAGAACAATGGTTTCCACTCAATTATTGAGTGTGGATGAAGGTATTGCACTTTAGCTGAGTGTATAGGTAGCTAACATCCAATGTGAACTCTCTAGAAGCCCCATCCTTCTGCCTAATTTTTAGCTTGGCTGTTTTCGTCGTGTCCGTCGTTGTGTATTCCGCTGTCCGCGTCATGCTGAAACCTTGACATTTTGTCAAGGTTTTGAACATTGGCTCTAAAATCAAAGTGCTTCAACCTACAACTTTGAAACTTCATATGTAGCTGCACCATGATTAGTTCTACATGCCACACCCATTTTTGGGTCACTAGGTCAAAGGTCAAGGTCACTGTGACTTCTAAAAAAAAAAAAAAAAATTCTGACAAGCTTTCATTTATTCAAAACTGCACCCGCAGCCAAGCGTGGCACCCGTTATGCAGTGCTCTTGTTATGTTATTGTGTCAGAACATATGTCAAAACAATCTCTAGACCAAGTTTGAAATCGATTCAAGTCCATTCAAAAACATCGCTGCTGGTGAGCAGGAAACTACCTTTGTAATGCAATATAATGCAATATAAATATCTTTTGTACACACACAAAGTCAAATGTTTACCCACTCATTATACAACTTGCTTTTAAGATGAGATTTTCTAATAATGTCTTGGTTGAGTTTGTCAAATAATGATGAGAAATTGGGTGAAATATTTGGGTTTTCTTTATGTACGAAATATTGACAAGTATATC
The DNA here is from genome assembly GCF_020536995.1 of Dreissena polymorpha. Classification (NCBI taxonomy): domain Eukaryota; kingdom Metazoa; phylum Mollusca; class Bivalvia; order Myida; family Dreissenidae; genus Dreissena; species Dreissena polymorpha. The sequence goes on from NC_068358.1 coordinate 132,167,731, forward strand.
AGTAGCGAGTATGCATGACGGTCAAAAGATTAAATATTTGGATCTGGTGTGTGTTTAACAACAAAGGGGTTACAATGCTGTTGACACAAGCCTTAGGCTGTATTTGCATTATTTATTATTTGTACCACAACGCTCATTAACGTGTGCATACTTGAATAGTGACTTCTCCAGTAGGTTGAAATTCAGCCAATCAGGAACAAGCACGTATAGAACACTGACCAATGGGATTCATAACTGAGTTTCACGGGCCAGATGTAAGAGGGAAACAAGACAGTTAGCGTTTAGACTTGGAGACGTACAGATCCAGAAAGACACAATCATGTAGCAATCACAACGTATTTGTATAACTGAAAATATTAAGTATGTTAGACATTAAATTGGACTAGAAACTGATATGTGGTGTTGTTGAATATTTTATCCTATATTATGCAGAGAAATTAACATAAATAGAGAGGGACCGACTTGTCCCATGCGCGTTACGAGAAAATGGTAGTTAATGCAAAACTCGTCATCTTGGCATTATGCGCATGACGGGATATCGAATGATAGGCTACACACTGGTAATTTAAGAGTATTGAACATTGTTAGTAACTATGTGTTGTCCCTGAACAAAGAACGATTACGCGACAAGTTTTAAAATGTGTCTTTTTTGTTCATATTTATCGTATGAAAACTTTACCTTCTCAAAACAGGTAAGTTCCTTAAAGTCTCACATGAGCACCTAAAAGCCTTTGTTTATTTGTAAATTGAATTTTATTTTAATTCTAGCAATTATATTACTTGATTATCCTGCTCTTTTATGACTAATAAACCATCAATCCCAGGAAAAGTCTAGAGCTGGTAAATTGACAGCTGTGATATGACTAAAATACTGTTAAAAACGGCAATACATCTGAAAAAAACAACAAAGAAACAAAGACATATTGCATAAAATGGGTCAGCGTTGTTTGTATCTATGAATCATGGTGAATTTATAAAACAGATAATACTGTATAAACTGTGCAGAACTGGCTCATACAATAAATACTTGAATTAATAACTGATTATACAAGAATATAATCAATGAAACACAATGCATATAAATAGTTCATACGAGACATTTGCTGTTCTTTTGTTGTTGAATTTAATCCCTTCAAGGTCGATTGTCACCACCTAAATCTTCAATCAGCATGACTTCAAATGACTTCATAAGAATTATGCTGCATTTTTTAACCCACCTAAGCACATAATGCTCATTATAAGGTTTTTAGGATATCCTGCTAAGGACTTCTCCACCTGAACTGCTGGACAGATTTTAATGCATATCACAGAGACTATCATTTGGTGAAACTCTACCAAAATTTTTCAAATCGTACCTGTCAATTCGATTTGTAGATTACCTGATCTAAGAATAGTATTGAAAAAAGATAACTTTTAAAATCTGCTCTGAAACCAGGTCAGGGCATTAATATTTGTCTTTTAATATGGTCTTGTGCTCTTCTACTGAAAATTACTAGTATAAATTCAAATCTTGGTCTCATGGGGTCAAAAGCAGGGCCAAAAGGTCAAATCTTAGAAAAACATTGTTTTAAAAACAGAAGCCAAATTTATGACTTGGTCCTGATGAAATTTGTTTGGAATGTTTATTTTTACCATATGTAGGCCAAGTTCAGATTTAGCGTTATCAACCATGCCAGCAGAAGTAATGTTAGAAAAAACTTATAACCACTCTTAAAGCTTAGATCAATAACCAGCCATATTGCATGATGCTCTTCTGAATTATTATCCCCGCCAAACATTTGGAAGAGGATATAGTCTCAGTTCATCTGTCCGTCCGAAACTTTGTCCAGAGCATAACTCCAAATCTATTCAATGGATTTACTTAAAACTTAGAATATAAACAGATGGCAACTAGAAGTGCAGTAAACATGAACCATTACTCTATTGGCCGTAGTTTTATAATTATCTCCCTTTATTGTTTTTCATAGTAAATTTGTATCTGTTTTGTCCGGAGCATGACTCTAAATCTACTGAAGGGATTAACTCTTAATCTACTGAAGGGATTAACTTAAAACTTCAAATATAAACAGATGACAACTAGGAAGAGTGCAGTGACCAAATACCATAACTCTATCTACCTTAGTTTTAAGCTCACCTGATTGCTCAGGTGAGCTTTTGTGACCGGTCTTTGTCCGTCGTCCCTCTGTCCGTCCGTCCGTTAACATTTGTTTGTAAACACTAGAGGCCACATTTATTGCCTGATCTTCATGAAACTTGGTCAGAAGCTTCGTCCCAATGAAATCTCGGTCGAGTTCAAAACTGGGTCGTGCTGGGTCAAAAACTAGGTCACTAGGTCAAAAAAAAGAAAAAACTTGTAAACACTGTAGAAGTCACATTTTATGCCCAATCTTCATGTTACTTTGTCAAAATGTTTGTCTTAATGATATGTTGGTTGAGTTCAAAAGTGGTTCCGGTCCGTTGAAAAACATGGCCGCCAGTGGGCGGGGCAGTTTTCCTTATTTGGCTATAGAGAAACCTTGTAAACACTCTGGAAGTCACAATTTGCCCAATCATCATGAAAGTTGGTCAAAACATTGGTTTTATTGATTTCTCGGACGAGTTGGAAAATGGTCCAGATCGGTGAAAAAACATGGCCGCCAGTGGGCAGGGCATTTTTCTCTATATGTATACAGTGAAAACATGTGAACACTCTAGAAGTCACATTTTTGGCCCAATTTTCATGAAATTTTGTCAGAACTTTTGTTTCCTAGATACGTGAGTTAAGTTTGAAAATGGTTCCGGTCTGTTGAAAAACATTGTTGCCAGGGGGACGGGGCAGTTTTCCTTATATTTATATAGTAAAAAGGCTTGCAAACAATCATGAATTAAGGTCATGTAACATGCGCGACATCTCTTCTAAATATTGCATTTAAGTTTACAGTAGTTACTCCCCTTTGCTTATTAATGTTTTCATAATAATACAGTGTAGTTGTGTTTCATTTATGTGTTAATAGTTAATAGAGGTTGGATGTTTTTATGCCCCCTTTCGAAGAAAAGGGGGCATATAGTGATCAGACTGTCTGTCCGTCCATCTGTCTGTCTGTCCGTCTTTCCGTCACACTTTGCATTTAGGTTTCCAAAAATGCTCATTACTTCTATGTCCCTTGAGATATAACCTTCATATTTGGTATGCATGTGTTTATGGACAAGGCCTTTTCATACGCACACATTTTTTTAGCCCTTTGACCTTGACCTTGAACTTAGGGTCCGCGTTTAGGTTTCGAAATCTGCGTTTAGGTTTCAAAAAATGCTCATAACTTCTATGTTCCTTGAGATATAACCTTCATATTTGGTATGCATGTGTATATAGACAAGGCCTTTCCATACGCACACAATTTTTTACCCCTGTGACCTTGACCTTGAACTTAGGGTCCGCGTTTAGGTTTCGAAATCTGCGTTTAGGTTTCAAAAAATGCTCATTACTTCTATGTCCCTTGAGATTTAACCTTCATATTTGGTATGCATGTGTATATGGACAAGGCCTTTCCATGCGCACACAATTTTTAACCCCTGTGACCTTGACCTTGAACTTAGGGTCCTCGTTTAGGTTTGGAAATCTGCGTTTAGGTTTCGAAAAATGCTCATTACTTCTATGTCCCTTGAGATATAAGCGTCATATTTGGTATGCATGTAAATATGGACAAGGCCTTTCCATACGCACAACATTTTTTACCCCTGTGACCTTGACCTTGAAATAGGGTCAGCGTTTAGGTTTCAAAATCTGCGTTTAGGTTTCAAAAAATGCTCATAACTTCTATGTCCCTTGAGATGTAACCTTCATATTTGGTATGTGTGTATATGGACAAGGCCATTCCATACGCACACATTTTTTTCCCCTGTGACCTTGATCTTGAACTTAGGGTCCGCGTTTAGGTTTCGAAATCTGCGTTTAGGTTTCGAAAAATGCTATAACTTCTATCAAAGCGTTTATAGGGGGCATATGTCATCCTATGGTGACAGCTCTTGTTTTTAGCTCACCTGATTGCTCAGGTGAGCTTTTGTGACTGGTCTTTGTCTGTCGTCTGTCCGTCCGTCCACATTTGTTCGTAAACACTCTAGAGGCCACATTTATTGTCCAATCTTCATGAAACTTAGTCAGAAGATTTGTCCCAATGAAATCTCGATCGAGTTTGAAACTGGGTCATGCTGGGTCAAAAACTAGGTCACTAGGTCAAAAGAAAAGAAAAAGCTTGTAAACACTGTAGAAGTCACATTTCATGCCCAATCTTTATGTAACTTTGTCTATATGTCTGTCTTAATGATATGTTGGTTGAGTTCAAAAGTGGTTCTGGTCCATTGAAAAACATGGCCGCCAGTGGGCGGGGCAGTTTTCCTTATATGGCTATAGAGAAACCTTGTAAACACTCTAGAAGTCACAATGTTGGCCCAATCATCATAAAAGTTAATCAAAACATTGGTTTTATTGATATGTCAGACGAGTTGGAAAATGGTCCAGATCGGCGAAAAAACATGGCCGCCAGTGGGCTGGGCATTTTTCTCTATATGTATATAGTGAAAACATGTGAACACTCTAGAAGTCACATTTTTTGAAATTTGGTCAGAACATTTGATTCCTTGATACGAGAGTTGAGTTGGAAAATTGTTCTGGTCAGTTGAATAACATGGCTGTCAGGGGGGGGTGGGGGGGTGGTTTTCTTATATTTATATAGTAAAAAAAAGCTTGTGAACACTCTAGAAGTCACATTTTTTGCCCAAACATCATGAAACTTGTTGAATAGATTTGTTTTATATATATCTCAGATGAGTTTGCAAATGGTCCCGATGGGTCAATAAACATGGCTGCCAGGGGGGTGGGGCAGTTTTCCTTATGTGACTTTATAGAGAGAAACCTTGTGATCGAACACTATAGAAGTCACATTTTTTGCCTAATCATCATGAAACTTAGTCAATACATTGGTTTTATTGATTTCTTGGACAAGTTGGAAAATGGCTCAGATCGGTGAAACACACTTTTTAGCTCACCTGATTGCTCAGGTGAGGTTTTAGGATTGGTCTTTGTCCGCTGTCCATCCGTCCACATTTGGTTTGTAAACACTCTAGCATTCACATTTCTCAAGCATTCTTTATCAAAGTTGCTGAAAGATCTCAGTCAAGTTTGATGATGAGCAAAATCACATAATTAATGCCATAATTATTGCCCTAAGATTGTCCAAATTTTCATTATATTATACAAAATCCTTGTAAGCAAAGTTTGATGTTTGGTAAGGGGGGTCAACTCAAAATATAGGTCACCATTTCAAATCTTACAAAAACAAAAACACTCCCTACGCCAGAGTTTTGGTTCAATAATGATGAAACTTGACCAGGATGTTTGTCTGGTCAATATCTAGGTCAAGTTTGACATTAGGTAAAGATTGAATGAACCGACTCCTCTAAGGTGAGCGAACTAGGGCCATCTTGGCCCTCTTGTTTAATTATGCCCCGGTAGGGTGGCATATAGCAGTTGAACTGTCCGTCAGTCAGTATGACAGTCTGTCTGTCCGTCCGAAAAAAACTTTAACATTGGCCATAACTTTTTCACTATTGAAGATAGCAACTTGATATTTGGCATGCATGTGTATCTTATGGAGCTGAACATTTTGAGTCATGAAAGGTGAAGGTGAAGGTCATCCTTCAAGGTCAAATGTCAAATATATGGCGTCTGTCCGTCCGAAAACTTTAACATTGGCCATAACTTTTTCAATATTGAAGATAGCAACTTGATATTTGGCATGCATGTGCATCTCACGAAGCTGCACATTTTGAGTGGTGAAAGGTCAAGGTCATCCTTCAAGGTCAAATGTCTAATATATGGTGTCTGTCCGTCCGTCCAAAAACTTTAACATTGGCCATAACTTTTTCACTATTGAAGATAGCAACTTGATATTTGGCATGCATGTGTATCTCATGGAGCTGAACATTTTGAGTGGTGAAAGGTGAAGGTCAAGGTCATCCTTCAAGGTAAAATGTCAAATATATGGCGTCTGTCCGTCCGAAAACTTTAACATTGGCCATAACTTTTTCAATATTGAAGATAGCAACTTGATATTTAGCATGCATGTGTATCTCATGAAGCTGCTCATTTTGAGTGGTGGAAGTTCAAGGTCAAGGTCATCCTTCAAGGTCAAAGGTCAAAAAAAAAAAAAAAAAAAAAAATTTAAAGCGGCATTCTCATGAAGATGCACATTTTTAGTGGTGGAAGTTCAATGTCAAGGTCATCCTTTAAGGTCAAAGGTCAAAAAAAAAAAAAAAAAATAATTTCAAAGCAGCATTCTCATGAAGCTGCACATTTTGAGTGGTGGAAGTTCAAGGTCAAGGTCATCCTTCAAGGTCAAAGGTAAAAAATAAAAATAAAAAAAAATTCAAAGCGGCTTAATAGGGGGCATTGTGTTTCTGACGAACACATCTCTTGTTATCTCAAGAACAGTAACTGTTTAAAGTCTTCTTTTTTAATTACCTCCCTTTCTTTCATTTCGATATATTTTATTCTCTACAGCATAACTCCAACACTATGGACTAACTAATTGATCCTTGAAATATAAATAGATGACACAGGTGCAATGTTTTACTAATATTATTCTACTCTCTAAAACAAATGTTCTCATACAAGCAAACACATTTCGGCGGGGATGGCCATGTTAACATGGCTCTTGTTGCATTTGAATTGATAGAAAAAGCCAGATAAAGTGTAATGTAATAGTTAAAATCAGATCATCCTGATAATTATTGGATATGTTTGTGTGCATACAATTTCCACTAGGTTTGCTTACCAGCCACATTACATGAAGCACTCCAGAACTATGGATCTCAAATTATCCAAAAGTTGCCAACATATTGTTGTCTATGGAACGGTATTTAGGTAAATATTACATCCTTCTTCATCACTGTGTCCTGATTCTTGATGGTACTTTTATTTTGTATGTAGACACCTTTTCATGCTTGATGACACTTACATCTTACCTGATGATCAATGTCTATTTACATTCTGCTTAATGGTATCATTCATGTGTACATATGCAACATTCTTGTTCGTAAATTGCATGCTGGGTATGTGTATATTGGTTTGTGCAGAGAGACTTGTGCAATAAGCCCAGTGCATAATGGAATCAAACATTGATGCGTTGAATAAATTAACGCGATGGCAAGATGTGAGTTTCACCCAAGCACAAAGCAACATACAATCATGCATGATACAATGATGTCAATTGACAGTCGTTCCGAAATGCTACGGACTTCTACGGAAATTTACGGCGTATAACGGAAAAGTTATGTTATAGCAGAAGTTGCGCCCCTTTGTGTGATATTTGCTACTGAACCGAAATTAACCGCGTGTTTCTAGACGTTACTTTATTTTTGTTCATGACTAACCATAAATTCTGTACAGTCATTTACCTTCAATAACCAAAGAAACTCTATGGATATATTTCAAAATATGCTACTAATACATGTATGCAGAGCTCCAGATAAGACGCAAAAAGTCGTGAAAAATTAATTAAATTTAGTAAAAAAAGTATACTTAAATTCTGTGCGTACGGTTACACATTGAAAAAATAAAATAATTCAAAATTTGTGATCATGCGTAAAACTCGATATCAATGCATATAATGTAAACATTTCATCAATGAGTTCTCACTCGTCTAGGCCCTCATTAAAATTATGAAATCAACAGCACATTACATTATTATGAATTACAGACCATCTTTAAAACAGTCGAAAAGCCAAACATTTCCATTATCTGGTACTTTTTTCGCAAAAAGTCTGCCGTAACCCGGCAATTGTCATGAGCTCTTCTTAGACTATAAACCTCAATGCTGATGTGCCAGAATTATACTTACCGGTAAAAAGGAATTCATAATACACTTTAAGGCTGAATTTGTTAATAGAGTGTAAACCAAGATTTTGCTGAAAAAGTTATCTGGAACTCAGCGTGTATGTTGAGAGGAAATCCATTACATAATTTCAAATTTACACTTATATTGCACTACGTAAAATGCTATAAAACTATAATATTGAAGTGCACATATAAACTTTATTATAGATGGGTAGGTATTTCATGTCAATCTCTTTCACATATGAAAGAGCTGTTGGTCATTTGGAAGTCATGCTATGCTGCTTAAAGTACATATAGATGCATGACCCTAGGTATTTGCCAAGATTCATAAGAGTCAAATATATACAAGATGTAAGAGCGTAATCGTGCGCAGCGAGACTTGCTCATAAAGAATTGAACCTCTTATTGCTTTCTTTCGAAATAATTTCATGTCTCCGAACTAATATGCAATATGCCCGGTGTTTTTTTTTTATATGCGGATTATATCTCCGTTTTAGATCCATAATTAATTAACGCCTCAATATTTTCAAAAATTACAAAAACACCGGATTGATGTTCACCGACATTTTTTCATACAGATTTGATATAGATATAATAAAGCTGAACAAAAAAATACATTAAGCCCTGTTTTCCCGGCACACGCGCTGGACATACACCTTAAAAAAATGCTATACCAATTCCAGTACTTGTGTACTTAATTGATTGTAAACAATGACGGTTGAAATCCGTGGGCGGGAATTTTTCTGGTAACCGAGAGCGACGTCAACTTTCAAGAAGCCTTTCATTCATAAATTTATATGCGTCTGGTGTCAAAACCAGCATCACCAACACATAAACTCCGTTATGTCCTGAATAAAATACATGTATATTTTCTTGAGTACCAACTGCAACTTACAAATAACAAAAACATTCACGGCAGTCAATTTCTTGTGTAGGCCTACTGGTCTTAATGGCAATAATAAACGTATTTTGTTTAATGGAGATTATAAAACAAAGGGAACTAATTCAGCTTATTCAGTGTAGTAGTAAAAATGGTTCGGATGTTTTCACTTTTTCGGAAATGTAATTTATTCACTTTACGGACAATAAACATGCGCCACCTGCTGTCATAATTTGGTAACTTGCATTCTGCTTAGTTGCATTCTGCTTACTGCCTGTTGTTAATGACACTTAGTGGAAAAACCGATTATGACTGGTTTCAGGAATAATGAACACACAAACATTGGATAGTCACCAAGCATGTTGCAACAATCATCAAGTATAACCGAAAAGACAACAAGCATGTTGAAATTGTAGTGAAGCATATTAGAATAAACATCAGGCATAATGTAAATATTCACCATGAATGATGTAATGTTGCAACAATCATCAAGTACAAACAAATAGACAACAAGCATGTTGGAATTGTCATGAAGCATATTAGAATAAACATCAGTCATAATGTAAATATTCACCACAAATGATGTTATTTTTACCTAAATACCGTTCCATAGTGTCTGCTCTATAATTGTTGTTTTTGGTTAATAACTTTAGTTTGCATTAACCAATCTTCATGTATTTGGGTATAGTCGGACAATGTTACTTTTACTTAAAATAGGAAAAAAATCCGCCTAATAACTTTAATTTGTATAGAAGCATTGCATTTATATTTTGTGTGAAACTAGCTTACATGTATGGAAACCTACTAGGCATTTCATATTGAGCTCTTCAGGTAAAGGTCAAGGTTTTTTAAAATGTAACCACGGTTTCTTCTCAAATGTATCTTAGGTTCAGAATGAGACTTACACTGATATTATGGTTGTCAATAAGCTTACCTAAAGACTTAGCTTGGTATTGAATTTGTGACCAGTATTAGGTAAAGGTCACTGATTATACAAAATAGAAGAACACTTTCTGCTGAATAACTTGAGTTTGGATAGAGGTTTCTCACTGAAATGTATGTGAAGTTAGCTGCCATATAGGCTGAGCTTGGGATCGCATATGGGCCCGGTGGATATATTGTCACGTAATCGAATGTACTTAGTGAAGATAAAACAAGTCTCTGATGTCGAAAATATTTCTTTTATTTTACTCTATTCCCTAACACCAAAATTGTACTATAGTAATTTCAAAGTCAAGGTAAATAACATAACATGAATAATTCCTAAGAGAAAGAGAGGTCCCGTCTGCCTATTTTGAGGGTTATTTATACTGATCCCGTTGTGTATTCGCTTAATTCGTGACCCACGCCTGTCAATAAGTAATGGACGTCAACGTGTGTATCTTGACGTATATAGACAGATGATGTATGATCCCTACAGATTTTACACCGCCTGTACTCGCGGGCCCCTATGTAATTTGACAAGCCAATTTGTATTCACAGGTGTATTCACACCTGGAACACGTATCGGAATGTCAGTCCTCCCCGCTTAATATATTTACTAATTGTTTATATGCATTTTACGAGTCACGAATCTTATGTTTTCTGGTCCTCCCCGCTTAATGTATTTACTAATTGTTTATATGCATTTTGCGAGTCACGATTCTTATGTTTTCTGTTAGTTACATCTCGCTGAAATATTTCTATTGACTTTTCATAAAGTAATATATTCATTATACCCCATTACATTACACATCTACATAATCAATTTTCAAATTTCATTACACCCTACCCGAAGGTTCTATTTCCTAAATTAGTTTGTTTATACAACAATAACACGACAATAACAACACAATAATGTACAATGAGATAAATTCTATTATTATATATATTATATGTATACCCTACCCGAAGGTTCTATGAGATAAATTCTATTATTATATATATTATATGTACATTACGTTACACAACTCACTCTTTCAAATGAATTTTTTCTATTATTATATATATTATATGTATACCCTACCCGAAGGTTCTATGAGATAAATTCTATTATTATATATATTATATGTACATTACGTTACAATATGTCAGTGTCTCAAATGCTGAAAAGAAAAAAGGTCCAGTTCATTTACTTGAGTTTGGCTGGAGGTATTTTTCTGACATTCTACAGACCCTTCTTGAGATTACACATTAGTTTTTGACAATGCTGCTTCAGCGAGGCAGCTTGTCTAAGTTATCATACAATGAAAAAATTCTTCACAATGACGACCTATGTAAAAGACCGAGCCAGTCCGATTGAGTTTGCTAAATTTTCTCAATCGGCATACCTCACTGATTATCATTAATAAAGGTAAAGGCAGCTTGGTTCCCGTCCTCTTTCAAATTTATCGAGAGGTTTGGGACAGGAATCAGACACGAAACTGCCAGGTGGATCTTCAAACGCTGTGACGCTGGGAAAACCCCAAATGTAGTTATTTTTAGATTTGATCTAGAATGTAACCTGCCTCCCAGTTTAGCTGAATGGGTCAAGTTCCCCACGGGTACTACTTCCACGTACCCCCAAATTTTATTTCATACCCAAAAAATTTCCTACCCAATTTTTTTTTCGTATCCAATTTTTTTCGTACCCATATTTTTTTTTTGTACCAAATTTTTTTTAACCCAATTTTTTTTCGTACCCAATTTTATTTTTTTTTCGTACCCATTTTTTTTTGGCATCATTTTTTCGTACCCACAATTTTTGTACCCAAATTTTTTTTCGTACCCAAAATTTTCGTACCCACATACACAATTGTGGTGATGTCGATAAACTTAAATTGATGCTTTTATATCCATCCTCTTCAAAAGCATGGTCACACCTGCAGTACTATCAGTACTTTGATTTTTAAATAGATGAATAAATCTTAACATGTTGAAGATGGTTTCATCAGATTGCCATGTTTATTTTTGTTCCATTATTTTCTGTGCTATCATTTATGAAAACAGATTAATATATCATTTTCAAATCATTGGCATTTTTTGTGATAAATTGGCTCTTTTATTTTCTTTTAACTTGTTTTTATAATTATTCAAAACATTTCAAATAAATCAGTGATAAAAATCATGTCATGTAATTTTTCAAAAATACAGAAATCTGTAAGCAAGTCTGTTTAACCTCAAACCATAATTGATACAAAAATTGTACAAATACTACTGATTGGATATATTTAAACTAGAAAACTAGAAAAGTAATGTTCATGCCATGTCAATTCTTTATCCTGCATGAGTTAATTTCAAAATATATTTGCAGATGCCAATTATCTTTATTGCTTCTCTCATACCCTGGTATGTGACTGGCACATCCATGTTAAAATTAACTACTTGGTTATTTTCAGACACGGAAAGACTGTTGAAGAAGCAGAAACAGTTGCCCATGGCTCTGCGCCAACAACAAAACCGTATGAAAATTTCTAAGCTTAACAGATGATTAAATAGTCCCATCATAGCATATCTAACTTGTCTGCTTGGTTTGTGCAAATCATGCCCCTGTATTTAAAACGAGCCTTGCAAAAGGGTTCACAAGATTTATATTGACCTAACTTAAAAAATCTCTGCTGTTAGGGTAACAACTGGCCACGCCCCTTTACACAGGTGAGTGATCAAGGGTAATTTTTGCCAAGCAGTCTTTTTATTAGACAGGACTTAAATTGACCATATTAATTAGAAAATTGGTAGATTTGTATGTCACTGTTTCTTGGGTGTCATTAATGTGAAATTTAGTTCCATTAGACTTCAGCCACATCCGATATATCATGACCTGTCAATAAATTATATTACGCATATCTACTGTAGATTCTGTTTTTCACACACTTAATTTTGCTTTCTAGTTTTGGACCCTAAGCTTGTTACCCATCTTAATGAAACTTGTCAGAATGTATGTCTAGAAAAAATCTTGTGAAATTTAATCTGAGTAGAATAAAACAATCAAAGGCACTGGATGCAATCTTAGGAAAACCTTCTTACTATTGTAGAAGCCACATTTATGACTCAATCCTGATAAAACTTGGTCTGAATGGTAATCAGAAAAGTACCTTCAAATTGTATTTGTGGTATGTTGGATCAATTTCAAGGCAACTATTACTAAAAATAGAAACACAGTTTCAGCTCAATAACTTGACTTTGGATGCAGGCAAGATACTGTTAATATATGTAGTTAGACATTGGGAATGGGTTTCTAGTGAATAGTTTTGATGGTGGTTTTGCATTAAAGTTTTGTATGTAGGTTGCTTATGTCCAGACGTCATGGCTTATTTGGAGCCAGTTAGGTAAAATATATAATGTTGAAAATATCTGAAGGAAGGGAGCATTTTTTGTTTGTTTGTTTTATGGCTATGGTCTGAAACCTTATGAACACTCTCAGAGCCTCTTTTTTTAAATATTCATAAAACTTGCTCACAACATTTGTTCCCATGATTTTTGGCTGAGTTCATGGCCTTAATACATGGCTACCACCCCTGCGAAACGTTTTAGAACTGTTCTATAAAATTTCTAGAATTGTACTGGAACAAATGACTAGAAGTGTTCTGGAATCATCCTTAAAATGGTCTAGAATGATTTAGAACAGTTGTTGAACGTTAAATGAGAATAATTTGTAGAACAAATAGTTTTAAAACAGTCCTGAAGGTTTGTTCTAGAACAACTCTTGAGCCATTGTTCTAGATCTATTCCAGAATTGTTATTGTATAAATTTCCAGAACTGTTTTAGAACAATTGTTCTAGAAATTATTCACATTTAACGTTAAACAACTGTTCCTAAAAAATTCTAGTAGATTTTCAGTATGATTACAGAACAATTCTAGTCGGTGTGTTCCAGTACAATTCTAGAAATGTTTTAGAACAGTTCCGAAGGTTTGCTTCAAGAAAGTCTGGAACAAATGTTCTAGAACAGTTCTAGGACATTGTTCCCCTCAGAACTTGTAACTGAGAACTATTCATCAGGAATAACCTGATTACCTTGCCCAACTGGTGGGATGATTGATCTTAACTTCCATTATTAAATAAAGTTTATATAAGAAAATATATAAACTTTATTTAACTACAACAATATACTTCAAATAGTTACACAATTAAAAAATAAGTATACTATTGTTCACACCAACATTATATATAAACAATAAGTATAATTAATCTTAAAGGAAAGTAATATCACACTGTTACACATATTTATTTTAAATATCATGAACAATTGTAGAACAATTGTAGGCCTTGGTTCTAGACCTGTTCTATATGTGCTCTTATTCCCCATTTTTTTTTGTAGAACTTACTTATTTGAAATTGAAGTCAAATTATCATTGTCGGAATTAGTTTATTTGAAATATGTAGATCTAGCACAATTGTAGACCTTTGTTCTAGACCTGTTCTATATGTGTTCTTATTCCCCATTTAGAACTTTTGTAGAACTTACTGGTTCTAAAAGAGTTCTAAATGTGTTCTAGAACTACATTTTAGAACATTTTTAGAAATTTCTTGAACTTATTTTGTCCTTGAAATGTTCTAAAAATGTTCTTAAGTTATTGGGACAGTTTCAGAACTAAGCCTTGTTCCACAAATGTTCTGGAATTATTCTAGAAAACTGTTCTGGAACAATTCCAGAACATAAGTTCTAGAATGTGAATATGGAATGTTATAGAACTGTTCTATATGTGTTCTTATTCCCCATTAGTACTTTTGTAGAACTTACTGGTTCTTAAAGAGTTCTAAATGTGTTATAGAACTACATTTTAGAACATTTTTAGAAATTTCTTGAACTTATTTTGTCCTTGAAATGTTCTAAAAATGTTCTTAAATTATTGGGACAGTTTCAGAACTAAGCCTTGTTCCACAAATGTTTTGGAATTATTCTAGAAAACTGTTCTGGAACAATTCCAAAACATAAGTTCTAGAACGTGAATATAAAATGTTCTAGAACTGTTCTTGATGTTCTAGATCAGTTCCAATTTCTAGAACAAATTTTCGCAGGGGCAGAGATGAATGCAATTTTCACTACATAGCAATAATAAATCATCAATTTTTCTCAGAATGTTATACACAAATACAAGTTATATCTTTTGAAATACACAGCTGTATGTGGGAGGTTATTGGTCATAGTAACTGTGAAACCTTATTAAATCTCATGGCAATTTGCGTATATTGGCAATACATGGTAGAAGTCAAACTCATTATGCAACATGCTCACAACATTTCACATTTGTGTTTTAATGATATCTCAGCTGATAATAAGTTTAAAGGTCTGTAGGCCGCTTGTCTAGATGATCTATGTCCCTGGGGTCACAACTGGTAATTGTTAAACAAAACCTTTATGCACAAAATAAAAAACATGTTTACAGGTCAGCTAACTTGGCCCTTATTATGTATATATGTTGTGCATGTTTTTTTAATTACTATTTAAATGTTTAACATAGTGGACAATCTAAAATTGGAATAAAAAGAAACCCACTAACCAGGGCTGGAACAATGCCTACCAATCAGGAGACTGATGCCAGGTATCATATTTCCTGTGTCCTCACATATCCTATTTCACGCCATTATAAGACACTATCAAACATTTTGTTGCTTACCTCCACAATATTGCTTACACTTCTGCATCTTTTGTTCATTTCTTATTCTGTTTTGTTTAGTTTTTGAAGGCATTCATTCATTCTCCGCATTCATGTATAAAAAAAAATATATCTGACAAATGCAAATGAAAACACTTGTGAGTATATCTTCTGGTTTTCAACACAGTCAAATGTTGGATATAACAAACTTGTAGACCTAGCTTAGGAATATTTGTGTGCCTAATTAGATTAAGGTCAATTATTTTCAAAATAAAAAAGTACAGTTGTTTCTACTCCATAATAGCTCACATGCAATGCAAATTCTAAAGAAGTCACATTTTTTTGTCCCAAATATTTACAGAATATTTGTTTTATTGTAACTAGACTGAGTTTGAAATAAATTATGGTGAGTTGAAAAACATTGTTAATTAAAATCTTTTTCTCTGAAAGCACGAAAGTTAGGGCTTTAGTATTTTGTTTTTAACTTCGTTTTGTTTTCCTTTACCTAATTTGTTCAAACCATCCTCCCCCTCCCCCACGTTTGGTCAAAATAGACCATGCCCCAGGGATCACATGATTTATCTAGACTTGTATAGTAAAACACTTAAAAAATGTTCTTCCACATAATTGCAAGGGTTTAATATTTGGTGCATAACATTAAATGATGGTATTGGTTTCAAAGGTTGTTAAAAAATTGCCCCTGGGTAAAATTTGCCCCATCTTAAGTGTTTCTCGTTTTCCTTATATTTATATAGTAAAAAAAATAAATCTCTTCTCTGAAAGCACATGATAGAGAGGTTTGGTATTAAGCATGTATCATTGAATGGTGGTCCTCTACCAAGTTTGTAAGAATCATGAATCTGGGATCAAAACTGGCCATGTCTGAGTGTAACATGATTTAAATAGTTAAAAACTTTTCTTTAAATCACTAGGGCCAGATGTTTTATAATTGGCATTTAACATATTTTGGTGGTCCTCTACTAAGGTTGTTCAAATCATGCCTCTGGGGTCCTAATTGGTCTGCCCTAGTTTATTCAAATCATACACATGGTTTCAAAACAAACCACTTGCAGGGGTAACATAATTTATAATGACTTGTATAGTAAATAAGATTTTAAAACAAATCTTATTCTATGAAAGTGCAAGTGTCAAGGGTTAAATATTTGGTGTAGAATATTTTATGGTTTACCTCTTTTAAGATTTTTTTATGCCCCCTTTCGAAGAAAAGGGGGTATATAGTTTTTGCACTGTCCGTCTGTCAGTCTGTCTGTCACACTTTTCATGTCCGCTCTCTGATTCAAATAATTTTAATCCGATCTTTACGAAACTTGGTCAGAAGTTGTATCTAGACAATATCTAGGTCAAGTTCGATTATGGGTTATGCCGGGTCAAAAACTAGGTCACGGGGTCGAAAAAACAAATCCAAGGGAAGTAATAAGCTTTAAATGGACATAATTATCTGACCTGCCAATATATATTTTTTTGTTAAATAAATCAAAGCTGTGCAGTAGGCGGCATTGTGTTTCTGACAAATACATCATGGTAAAAGGTCAAGATCAAGGTCATCCTTCAAGGTCTAAGGTCAAAAATACAAATCCAAGGGAAGTAATAAGCTTTAAAGGGAGATAATTATTCAATATTGAACATAGCAACTTGATATTTGGCATGCATGTGTATCTCATGGAGCTGCACATTTTAAATGGTGAATCTACACTCACAGTAGTGGCTTTTAATTATTTGCTACTAAAAATAGAGATTTGTTAGAGACAATTATTTTCAAGGGAAGTAATTTATATAATTATAAATCTCAGATTATATATTTCCTTACCAAGAATATAAGTTCTTTTCACAGTTACTATACAGTTTTTTTATTTTGATTGTTTATATATCTAATAATTGATTTGTCAAAAAAATTTTAACGCCCACTTTTTAAAAACAGGATGTATTATAGTTTCACCCTTGGCTGGCGGCTGGCGGGCAGGCACTCGGCGGGCGGCGTCCACAGCAGTGTCCGCTCTCTAATTCAAATAGTTTTCATCCGATCTTTACCAAACTTGGTCAGAAGTTGTATCTATACAATATCTAGGTCAAGTTCGAATATGGGTCATGCCGGGTCAAAAACTAGCTCATGGGGTCACTTAGTGCATTTCAAGGATTTAGCATGGTGTCCGCTCTCTCATTGAAGTAGTTTTCATCCGATTTCACCAAAGTTGGTCAGAAGTTGTGCCTAAATGATATCTAGGTCGAGTTCAAATATGGGTCATGCCGGATCAAAAACTAGGTCACGAGGTCACTTAGTGCATTTCAGGCATTGAGCATGGTGTCCGCTCTCTCATTGAAGTAGTTTTCATCCGATCTTCACCAAATTTGGTCAGATATTGTATCAAGACAAGAGCTAGGTCAAGTTCGAATATGGGTCATGCTGGGTCAAAAACTAGGTCACGGGGTCACTAAGTACAGTTCAAGGATTTAGCATGGTGTCCACTCTCTAATTGAAGTAGTTTTCATCCGATCTTCACCAAATATGGTCAGTGGTTGTGTCTAAAGGACATCTTGGTGAAGTTCAAATATGGGTCATTCCGGGTTAAAATTTAGGCCACTAGGTCACTTAGTGCATGTCAAGCATTTAGCATGGTGTCCAAAACCTTCAAACAGGCGTATCTTGTGACAGTTTGGCACTCTTGTTTTAAATGATATAATTATCATTTCTTTCCTGTACTAATTTGTGAATGGTAGGGTTTATTACATACCTGTGGACTTATGTCCATAGATACATGATGAACTCTGGCTATGATCTCTTTGATAAACCACAGGCCTTGGTTGTCAGTGATGTCTGACTTGGTCATTTTTGACTGTCTACAGACCCCCCCCCCCTCGGTTGGATTGGACAAAATCCAAGGGAAGTAATAAGCTTTAAAGGGAGATGATTTCTATACCTGCCAAATGATAAATAGAAATTTTATTTCAAAGCGGCGCAGTAGGCATTGTGTTTCTGACTAACACGTATCTTGTTTAAATCATGTGTCTGGCGTCAAATTTTGTCCCACTCCAGCGGTTACTTGATTTTTTATCCCCGCAAAAGGTTGAGGAATATAGAAGTGGCATTGTCTGTCTATCCCTCAGTCTGTCACAAAATTTTGTAAGGGCTATATCTAAAAAACTATATAAGATATCAACATGAATATTCATGGATAAATAAATATCAATGAGGAGACTGGTGCCATGCACAAGAACCATAACCCAACATTTCGTAAATAAAATGGATGGCCCTTTGTTTGTTTGTTTGTTGTAAATTTTCAGGTATATATCTAGATACAATACAAAATTTCAACTTGAAACTTCATGGGTGTATTTATATCAATGAGGAGAGTTGCCATGCTTAAGAACCATAACCCTATAAATTCTTAAATAAGAGTGTTTGCCTTTTTAGTTTTTTGTATGGTGTAACTTTTCAGGGCTTTATCTCAGAAACTCTAATAGATTTCCTTTATTAAACTTTATGAGTGTACAGATATGAATGTGGAGAATTGCAAGTTTATGATTATACGGTATATCAAGAGATATGCACCCATCCATATACAAAATGTTATTTGGCTGGGGTTATCGATTCAACAAACTTGCTTGTTTTTATGTATGTTTACAAAAAGAAATAATTTGTACAAATACTGACAAAGAGCAAAGAGCACAGAAAGTCTGTGTCATACAGAAAAGAAACTTAGATTAACGTTATGACACAAAACACAAATCGTCAGTGATAAGCTCATTATCACATTGGAGGCCCCATTTTCATCCAATTTTGTTGAAAATTGCTCAGATTTTTTTCTTGAAAATGTGGAGGATGCGTTCAAATATTGGTCACATGCGAGATAAAACTAAATCACCAGGGCAAATCTTTGAAAACCTTTGTTAAAACTGTAAGAGGGCACAATAATGACTGTATCTTGATGAAAAATTGTCATAATGTACATGTACATTTTTAAAATATAGGCCAAGTTCAAATCTGGGTTTTGTGTGTCCAAATTTTAAAAAGAATCTTGTTTTCACTGTAAGGGCCTCATTGTATCCTATTGAAACTTATTCAGAATTTAAATCTTAACAAAATTTAGGCCCGCATTGAATGCTTGTCATGTGTATTTTTTAAAACAAAATCACTAGGTTAAACCTTGTTATCACAGTAGAAGCCACATTTAAGACTAAAACTTGGTCACAATTTTTAACTTGACAACCTCTAGGCTAAGTTTTAATCTCGGTCATGTACGTCCAAAAACTTGGTGTCCAGGTAAATTCTTAGAAAAATCTTAATTTCTCTCTGGAGACCACATGTATGGTTAGAATGGTTATCTTAACAATACACGGGCAGAGTTGGAATTAGGGTAACACATGTTCAAAAGTCAGGTCCCAAGACCACACCTTGCTATAACTGTAGAGGCCACATTTATGTCTCAGTCTTGATGGAATTTTGTCAGAATGTTAATCTTTACAATATCTAGGCAAGATTGAATGCAGGTCATGTGCATCCAATATAGGTCAGCTTATCATTTCTGAGAAAAAACGTGTTTCTATGATAGAAGCCACAATTAATGACTCAATCTTGATACAACTGGGTCAGAATGTTATTTTTATAATTACTGAGCCAAATCATGTTGTTCAAAAGCAAGTCACCAATTCAAGTTTTGACAATTTGTTTACCTTGAACTCAGGTCAGTGCTTCAGGCCCATCATGGCTCTCTTGTTTAACTTAAATCTATTTCAGGAGAATGCTGCATGTTTGTTATATTAAGAAATATATCGATTTAACTGCCTTAAACACAGTTTGACTGTTTTGGTTCCAACTGCAATTCAATTTTTTAGTTACTTGTGAGTATGACTAAGATTTTCTGAATTAATGTCTGTTTTTCCATGGTTTACACATTTGTTTTTAGAAATGTTCATTTGGATTTACAATATTGTGAAATAAATACCTAAACAGAGTCAATATGTTTTCATTGATCGATTGCAGTATTGAGTATTATTCAAGTATGCACTGCTCAGTGACAAACCCTTCCCCCTTGAGGAAGGCAGCATGTAACAGTTGCGCTGAACAAGTGTCTGCATGTCTATTCTAAAATTCACTTCTTAGCAATTGCTTTGCTATATATTCAAAGATCTTTAAATAACTTTGAACAAATGGAAATCATCATAAGACCATTTGTGCATGTAAAACTTGTCTCCATTCTTTAAAAGTCAAGGTCATGAAGAGGTCTAAAGTAAAATTTAGCAATAACAAGCTTCAATGGGGGGAATCACGTGGTCAGAATTGAGAAAAACATGGCCGCCGATGCCTCGCTTAGATTGAAAAAAATGCCTATCATAGGGCCAGCCGGAAGGGGTTTCATAGAGTATCAACCATTTCCCTCTGGTTGGTCGGAGTGTGGAGATTACTCATGGAATATTTTGCAATTTCTTGAACCGTCAATTGCTGTTGTACACGCACTAACAATAATATCACTGTTTTCAAAATAATTAGCACTGTTTAAGTACCAGTTGTGCATGTGGACGCATTGTAACTTACAAAAAATGGATACATCGATTGCTAATGGCGTTATTTTCAAGGTAAATTTGAGTTTCGATTGGTTTTAACATGGCTGTTATACACGGACAACTTCTAGAACAACTGTTTTTGAGCACGCATATGTCAGGGAATACCGTTTTCTCCGCCGAATAAGTCTAAATCAACGTCGCATTGGCATGTTCTGGTAAATGTGGCTATACATATCTTATGTGTCCAGCAAAACACACATTTTAATTGAAAATTGCCATGTTTCTTTTAATGGAAATATTATAATGACAAGTTGTTTTTTTCATGAACTGCAAAACAAAACGAAACAGACAAAACAACATTCATGTATGCTAAACATATAATCAACGCATATAATTATGAAATAGATTTTCCTGGATTCTTTAAGTACTAACACTTTCCCAATAAAATAGTTCAGTATTAAAACTATCAACATATTTATAACTGTTTTCAAAGAGTCAGAAGCTCAGAAAAAGTATAATACTGCTCACCTAGGCACCAAACAGTATTGAAAGGGCCTTGGGGGTTTGGAAGCGAACCTTTCATGTCCTTCATGGTAAGGTATGTAAGGAAATTATTTATATTATTAATGATACAATTTATTGAAGATTAAAAATAAAATGTATTTAATCAACAAAGATTGTTAATCGAAATTGACATCATCATATATTTCTAGGCAAATCAAGTCTATAAATAACTTAACATTATTTTTGCATGCCATAGACACGCTTCAGTTCTTAAATTCAACTTACTAATAGACGGAAAAATATGCTGAATATTCTAAATATGAATAAATGTATTGGATTTCGACATATTGAACAAGTCAATGTAACAGCCTGTAAAGTACTGATACATTACTGAATGCCAGCTAAAACAATTAAAACCTTTTTAGATATGTTTTTGTGTATCTGTTAGTGCTCATAAGAAATACATAAGATATTAGTAAATTGTTACACTCGGGGGAAAAAGTAGTTGTTACTATTTACTCTGCATCAAGCATTGGGGACAAATTTGACAACATTTTTAACAATGACTTTTGATGTAACATTATTTTTCAATATTATTCCTCCAATTTCTGTTTATAACAGATTAGAATGAAGCCTGCCAAGGTCAGCCGCATCATCATTGCCTGTGCTGTTCTTCATAATCTGCGGTTGATGTGGGGGAACCAGCAGTTGATCCGGAACCTTTAGAAGAGGTTGCCAAGGGAGATATGTTTCAGGCTGTATCGGATGGGAGAAGAGTTAGAGATACCATTGTCGCAAATTAATTTACTTAGGAAATTAACAGATTAATTATACTTTTTTTCATTATATTTGTGCTTGTACATATCTCGGAGTCATACACTGATAGTTTGGTTCCTTGTTTGTTTATGTGGGTTTAACAGCATTGGAACAACCATTCAGTGAACAAAATATATTATTTCAATGCCTATATAATATTTTTGAAACAATGTTTAGGTAATAACCTCATTTGTACTCACTCATTTTTGGATCTTTTTAATGAGAATATCAGTCTGTACTGTGATTCTTTCGTAGAACTTATCGTGTTTGTCTGCCAAGCTGTTCTGTTTGGCATAGTACACCATCTGCATTTCGCTCAGTGACCAGTATATGTTTAAATATTTTTGTTTTTCTTGGTTTACTCTATTATCTACTTACAAAAATGATAAGCATTGTTCTGAATGATTTTGATAATTGATAGCCATCAGCTAATTTATTATGGTTATTGTTAAGCAATGATCTGATTCTATTGGTTCAGTTTGTCCGTTTCATTCTTAGCAAATAATTTCAATTTAAAGAATATGACATTATCATTATATAGTTTAAAGTTGAATTTTTAGCTTATATAAATGAAACAAGGTCCACAAATAGTTATATACGTACATATATACATACTTAGTATGAGGCTATTTCTTGTTACTGTTGCAACTTGGGTGTTCATCTGTATCTGCTGATGCACATCATGCCTGATCTCTGATGAACATACATTATAGAACACTGTTATAGATCTATTATGTCAAGATCATATTATTTGTTTCATTGAGTCAACTTTGATAAAGGAAGAGATATTTTGAAGTTTTTATTTGTTTTATACATGCTTTACAGTAGAGATATAATATTGGAAACTGATTCTTACACTAGAAAAATCGTCAATAATCGAAGTTTAGTCTAAACATAATAAAATCTTGGGCAAAATACCACTTAAGCCCCTGCCAGAGGGGTGGATATGCACACGGAATGCGCCCATTGTGTTCATTCAGTATGTATTCACACCTCTGGCGGGGGGCTTAAGTGTTATATGGCCAAATCTTGACAAATGAATGAACAGTCAAACCAATACATTTTTCTGATTGTTACCACAATAACAGCTCGATCAGATAATGGCTTCATACTGTATGACAGACTTGTTTAACAACGGTAATTTCAAACATAACTTTTTAACCATTTGTTTCGTAGATTAAATAATTGTACCCCACTCTTGATTTTCCCAACGACGGCAGCTTCCAAGTCCATATTAAACCATCTTGCTATTTTGACTATAAATGTCGTGTCCAAAACATATTTGATACGTATTATACGTTATTCTATGTCTGATATGGCTTATTTTCAGTACTAATTCATAATTTAATAGCTTTTTATCAAAGTACTACAGAAATACTTACCTGCGGTCACGGCGGCCTAACCTTTATATTGCCACTGTAATGAAGTTATAGGATCAAAGCTTATTGATGATTGCTGTTGTAAACTAGTTACCTTGTGAATTGAAATGTGTCTGAGTTGGTGTCTGTAGCTATAAGGTTTTATGTCCGCTTCGAGGTTATATGTACAGTCTGTCCTCTATCCGGCTCATGTAAAACGAGTACTGAAAAGAGACCAATGCAAGACTATCATTTCAATAAAAATATTCTTGATAATACTAACCTGGGACGAAAAAAAATGCTACTAATCTACATCATCAAATGTGTTAAGTATATTCACTCGAAAAAATTATACTTTTTACAAAAATACTTGATGAATTGATCTCTGAAAGCGTAAAACACAGTACACAATCTGTAGGAAATAAAATACATTTTCAAGTTGTTTAAATTCATGCCCAATTCCAAATCATATTCATCCTTTATGTTCTGGTCACAAACTGTATAGTAATAGGGTAAAATGTTATCCTGTCTTTATAAAGTTTATATGTACTTTTCCCTTTAGCATGAAAAAAATTGTTCTGAAAACAATTGAACATTCAATTAAATGACAATATCATGAAGGGATTTCTTCAAGCAAAAAACAGCAATCCAAAACAAATATAAATAAAACTGTCTGGAGGAAAAGCAACATTTTCAAATACTCGCAAGCCATTACAAAAGGCAGCTACACCCCGAAAGAGACTAGCAATAAAATTCCTATTGAAAATAAAATTTTGATGATCCAGATTGCCAATTTCGTATACTAATTAACATTTTCAGTGCGTTTGAATAAGATATGTATCGCTACATGTATCAGAACATGCCAATGCGACGTTGTTTTAGACTTATTCGGCGGAGATAACGGTATTCCCTGACATATGCGTGCTCAACAACAGTTGTTCTAGAAGTTGTCCGTGTATAACAGCCATGTGCGTGCTCAACAGCAATCGTAAAACCAATTGAAACTCAACTTTACCTTGAAAATAACGCCATTAGCAATTGATGTATCCATTTTTTTGCCAGTTTCAATGCGTCCACATGAACAACTGGTACTTAAACAGTGCTAATTAGTGTGAAAACAGTTATATTATTGTTAGTCCGTGTACAACAGCAATTGACGGTTCAGGAAATCGCAAAATATTCCATGAGTAATCTCCACACTCAGACCAACTTGAGGGAAACGGTTGATACTCAATGAAACCGCGTCCGGCTGGCCCTATGATAAGCGTCATCCGATTAAAAACAAGTAAGTAATAAGGAAGATGTACCTGTTTGAACACTCAATTTTTCAATCTAAGCGAGGCATCGGCGGCCATGTTTTCTCAATTCTGACCATGTGATTCTCCCCATTGAGCTTGAAAAGGCATTTCTCAGCCAAAACTTTGCCATAAAATGATTGATTTTAAAATAACTATGCACAAATGTCAAACATCAAAAGACACTGTGTTTATTGTAACAATATCTATCTTAGCCCAATTCAAATCCTGGAAACATGGGGTCAAAACATGGTCAAGAAGTATCATAGGTGGTAATCTCGTGATAGTCAAGATGGCGATGTCCATGCCGAGAAGGGTATTTTTTTTCGCAATTTTATACCCTTAAAGGTATAAAATTGCGGAAAAAAAAAAATGTTTCATTTTAAAAAGACACTCATTTACCAGCCATATAATAAAGAAAATGATCAGCTTTTATTTGGTAGTTTAATTTGCTTTATATCTATACTTTTCTCTCTGCAAATTTTCTTAGTGGAGCTGTAATTGGGTCATCCTGCTAAGAAATTTTGTAGCGAGTTATGTCGAGATTTAGAGCAAATATTAATGCAAAATAAACACTAGTAACTTTCTTGCTTATATGGCTGCAAAGTTAGCAGCATTAACAAATTCAATACAAGTAAAAAAGGGTATAAAACAGCGAAAAAAACGTGACATATATGACTTGGACTTGACAGAATTGATTTGTTTTCAGTCAGAATGTTTATTTTGGAAATATCTAGACAATGTCAAAACCTGGCGTAATCAACTTGGCCACAAGGTCAAATGTTCGAAAATGCAAAAAGAACCTCTCTAAAAGGAAAATTTATGACTCGATTTTGATAAAACATGGTAAAAATGTTTGTAAGGAGGAAATCAAAGCCTCTGAATCAAGTGATCTCAAACTGTCCGATAATCAGGTGACTTGAGCTTAGGGTAGCGCTTTATAGTCTTTATGGCCCTCTTGTTTACAAGTTTTAAGCCACAGTGCTATCAAATAAGGGAGGTGATCAAACAACAGTAAATTAAATTGATAAGTCATACAAGTTGAAACTATTTTGAGATTAATATGTCATCAGATTTACCTTTATAATTTGGACTGAATTAATAACAAAGTGCCAAGTTTAATAACTTTCATAATAAACTATAATTTGAAAGCATGTGTAAAAGTGGGTTTTCTATTTCTCAATGTAAAGTAGCAACCCTTTATTGCTGTTTCTTTGTTTCAGGTCCACATCGTCAGCCACTGGTGCAGACAAAAAATCTGTGAACTCACCAGAAGAAAGCGAATCACACAAAAAGAAAGAGTATGAGTTTTTTCATATTCAATAGCATTTTACAAAACCATATTTGATTTATTCACATATAAATGGTGATGTTTGACATTGCCTTTGTTTATCATATGCAAAAGATATAGAAGATATTTGTTGGATTTGGTGGAATATCAATTTAAATTCACAAGTGATCGTAGAAAAAGAGGTTTTCATGAGTGGCGCAGCATTTCTTTCTATGATCATGAGTGAATTAAAATCGATATTCATCAAATCAAACACATTCTCTTTTAATTGTATGGTTACAAATGATTATTTTTGTATTTTTGACATCCTGGACAATATTATTCCCCATTGGGCACCCGTAAATGTTATTACATGTATGTTAAAGGGTAGGTTATCCATATGTTTTTATAAACATTTGATGTAGAGTAATCGCCCTTGGTAACATTGAGGTGGTCACAGTGGGGAAACCAAAGATATCTAAAAATAGTTCTGGTTAAAAAAAATAAATTATCGATAATTTTCACTGTTATTTTTCACTGAATGAAACAGTAAAATATCAGTTTTATTTCACTGATATTTCACTATAAACCATTGGAAATCATAAAATAAATGTAAATTGGTTATACAACTCCTAATCATATGTTTATCCTATGCACATTAATCTTGTGTTTTATTTATCAACACACCGAAACAACTATCATGTGTTTAAACATGCCAATTTTTTAGATGGCCCTAGTAGGGAATACCTGGGCTGGGTCAGACTGACTATACGATGAATAATTGTCTTTGACTGCAGCATGTGTGACCCCTGAGAACTAGGTCTTGAGGCCACATTTCAAGGCCAAAACCTAATTAGGAAATAAGTTCTCAACACTTTTTCTGTATCACAGCTGGTCCTGCTTTGTTTTTATAAACTTAGCAAAAATAATAAATATGCACATATTGGAAGTTATGTGACTAGTATAAGTGGCCATGGTCCAAGGTCAAGTAAAAATGTCAAATGTAAATCATAAGTTGTCAACACTGTGGATCATAACTTGGTCCAGTAGGAATGCATTGCAAAACTGAAGGGCAAAATTATAAGCATGATGGGGCAAAGCTGGGACTTAGTATTAGCTATTTTTATTCATATGTACCAAATTTACTGTTAAATCATTTCAGGAATATAAAACTTTGTAAGTTAATGGGGGATGCTGAATTTACTATTTGGTCTCTCCGCCAGTCCGTAGACACAAATTTGACTAAATGAGATCTCCTGTTCTTTTTAATGTACAGCATTCAAACTTTCATGGATTGTTTATTTTGTTAAGAAGGTCTTCTTGTGCAATTTTTATTATCCTGCATTACAAGTTACAGTATAACTAATAATGATTTAAACAAGATAATTGTTTGTGTTAATATCAACTTTATTAATGGAAAAGTATATAAATGAAACTAAAACGTTTTCATGTGTTTATTCTTTGTGTGTAAATTTGTATATTGGTCCTTTACTCAAGTCCATCAAATACTGATCAGTGGTCAGACCTGGCTACTCTCATTTGATCAAAAATAGTTTATATAGGCTTATATATCAACATTACTTGATAAATCTATAAGGCCCAATAGTCGTTTGTAGTTTGTAAAAAACTACATTTTAATATATTTTTCTACAAACTCTGTTCAAATAATGTGCTTTATTTATTGTTACAACTTGCTACAAAATATATATATGTTGTGTCGGGGTATTTATCATAGGTGACAAGCTGTTGCTACGTCAGAATACATGGAATTGTGTGGTGTAAGCGCGTTACCAAAATAAATTATGTGATAGGAATAATGCTATAAAAAGTGTGAATTAAAAATGAGTTACTTTGAATGAGTATTAACATTTGACTTTCCTTCATTGGAGGTTGTAGCTTTTTGGTATGTTTGTAAAAAAACAAATTAGAGAATATTATTGTGTAGCAAGTTATGAATTGATATCCTCTCTTAAGTTTTCCTGTTTTAGTTATGAAGGTAACTTAAATATTTTGTCCTCGAAGGGCAACACATGTACAATAAATAATTAATGTTGTACATGTGTGTCACAACAATGCTGTACTCTGTTGACACGTGGGCACTTATATATCAACATACCAATGTTCATAGAACGTCCAGTTTCTATCATTACTTTTAAGGTTCAAGGTTTTTTTTTACAGACATGACATGGAGATGACAAAAGAACAATTCTTTAAACAAAAAGAAGAAAACTTTGTACTTAACAAAAGGTAAGTTTCAGTTGTAATATTGTAATAGTCTTGGATGATAGTCCATCATTTTGTGTGTGTGACCATATTTTATTGTGGCCATCTACTTTCTTATGCTTAAAAGATTTCAAAATAACTTCAACTTAAAGTTGATGCCCTAACAAGTGGGAGGAATTATGCAGTGCACTTGTCCATCCATCCATCTAGTGGTATGAACATACATATATGCTCAAGATTGTGTACTCAACTTATCATTAATTTCTGTGTTTATTTACAAAACTCAGTGTAGATGGTCATAACACCCCCTTAATGCCGAAAATCCATTACTACTAAGTTCTTATGGCAACCCAGGATGAGGTAGGATTTCCAAGAACGCTGGGGTTAGTGAGAACACATTAAAAGGACATCCATATGCAAAAAATACCAAAGTGGGCAACATAAGGGCGACTTATATTGATAAATTCAAAGTAAAAGCTTAGGCTCTGCATTCTTTTGGCATTCTGGCTAGAATGATGTAGGATCGCCATGAGGACGCCATAAATCCAGATTTAATTCATTACAAACCCCATTGTGGCAGTGGCGTCATATAATACATGCCAAGAATGTAGTGTGGACGCTGTTATATAGCCCAAGATTGATTTGACCAACCTACAATATCTTGTCCTAACTGATAATAAATCATAAATAATTTGGGGCAAACACATTTGTGTTCTTACTACCACTATTGTTCTTTTCTGAAAATAACTTGTTTATAGACAGGACGCCAATCCAGTGTAACAGCAGGGTTCGCACAGGGCTTGAAAAGTGCTTGAAAATGAGTCCTAGGCTTGAAAAGCCCTTGAACAAAGGTTGGCCTTGAAAAAGTGCTTGAAAAGTGCTTGTTTCATGTAAAAAAGCCTTGAAAATGTTTATTTCTGCTCAAAAAATACTTTTATCATCGCTTTAATTATTAACTTAAATCGTTCTTAAGGGAAATATTATGAAAATTTATCATAAATTCCTTCGCGCAAAAAGTTGAGTACGAAATATAAGCTTCGTACACTATTGAGTACGAAATGTTATGTGTACACGTCACAGATTATGTGTACTACGTCAGAGGTACTTCGTTGTGATCAATTTTCGCGAGTGAAAACGCAGCGATGGGGAAGTGTCGTTTCAAACCAGGGTGGTTAACTGAATATTCCTGGTTACAGAAAACAAATGACATTCGAAAAGCACATTGTCAAGTCTGTATGAAGACCATTAGACCATTGATGTCGGGGGTTGGGGGAAAGCGCTTTGAAAAGCCACAAGAAAGGGGAAACCGACACAGAAAACATGATATTGAGAATCAATGTGTTTGTTTGTAATAACTTTAAAAAGTAAATACATATGTGAGACTCATTGAGTTAAGGATGGATAACATGTATTTGTATGTAATTAAATAACATGTATGAGTTAATATTGAATAAGTTTAATGTGTTTGAGCAAATAAATGACATTTACTGTGTTAATCTGGCTT
This sequence comes from Dreissena polymorpha, assembly GCF_020536995.1. Taxonomy (NCBI): domain Eukaryota; kingdom Metazoa; phylum Mollusca; class Bivalvia; order Myida; family Dreissenidae; genus Dreissena; species Dreissena polymorpha. The sequence continues at coordinate 132,197,528 of NC_068358.1, forward strand.
GAAAATGCATTTTTTAAAGGAAACTAGCGTACTGTTCTTGGCCTTGAAAATGAAAATTTGGCCTTAAAAAGTCCTTGAAAAGTGCTTGAATTTAGGTTTGCTATTTCTGTTTGAACCATGAACAGGGATATACAGGAAGGATATTGGCTGCGACATGTTTTGGCAGAATTATGTCTTCTGTTTTTCCAATAAAAAATATTAGCACCCAAAGTTTCTTTATTCAAATCCTTTTTATACACCCGTTTTCAAATTGGGACGTATTATAAGATCACCCTTGGCGGGCGGCGCCCACAGCAGTGTCGGCTCTCTAATTCAAATATTTTTCATCCGATCTTCACCAAACTTGGTCAGACATTTTATCTAGGCAATATTTAGGTCAGGTTCGAATATGGGTCATGCCGGGTAAAAAACTAGGTCACAGTGTTACTTAGTGCATTTCAAGGATTTAGCATGATTGAAGCTCTTTAATTGAAGTAGTTTTCATCCGATCTTCACCAACTTGGGTCAGAAGTTGTGTCTAAGTAATATCTAGACCAAGTTTAAATATGGGTCATGCCGGGTCAAAAACTAGGTCATGAGGTAACAGTGCATTTCAAGCATTTAGCATGGTGTCTGCTCTCTAATTGAAGTAGTTTTCTTCCGATCTTTACCAAATTTGGTCAGAAGTTGTGTCTAGATGATATCTAGGTCTAGTTCAAATATGGGTCATGCGGGGTCAAAAAATAGGTCACATGGTCACTTAATGTGTTTAAAACAATCACCATTAATTGTGTCTCTTACCCTAGTCCATTAGTTTTGATATCATGCTTCACTTATTTCGCCAGTTTTCATTCGTGCTTTCCACGAATGTTCAGAAATTATCATTTTGCCACTCGAATGGTAAAGTTAACAAGCTGTCAAAAACCTTCAAATGGGCGTATCTTGTGACAGTTTGGCACTCTTGTTTTTAGAGTGGTGCATTTTTTCTCAATCTTTAATGGCTAAATGATCTTAATGTGAAGATTATGGAGAAGAAATACTTTTTTGTTGCCCATAGTTTTTGAAGCGTAATAGCCCTTTTGCAGTTTTTACAGGATAAACTATAATTTTGTGTAGACAATTTTGCTGCATTATCACTCATTTTTTAGCTCACATGAACAACGTTCTCATGGTCACCTTTTGTGGTCACCTTTTGTCTGTTCTATATCGCGGGTTTACTTCATTGTGGCATCAACATTTGACCTTGTGAACTCTCTGGAGGCGGCATTTATTTGATTATCTTAATGAATCTTGGTCAGAACTTTTCTCTAAATGATACCTCAGGCGAGTTTGAAACTGGGTCATGTGGGGTCAAAACTAGATCGCAAAGTCAGAGAAAAGAAAAAGATTGGTAATAACTATAGGACACATTTATTACCCAATTTTAAAGAAACTTGGATACAACATTTATGCAACAGTTTTTAAATTTGACATAAGTTGGTGGATAACAGACCTCAGATTATCACATCAGGAAAATGACTTTGTCCATTTGATTTTTCAAAGCAAACCTGATAAACAAACTAGTTACACAAATAAAAACTGGGTACCAATTTTCAAAATCAAGGTATTTTAAGGTCTAGAGTCAGTTTTGGAAATCAGGCTCTAAACAATATGCCCAAAGCATATTAAACGTCGAATATTACACCTTGATATTTCAATCACTTTTTGGAGGACAGAATCAGAATGATTAGGTGCACACCAAAATCTGGTCCAAAAGGCCAAGGTCATCATTTTGGATAAAATATAGGAATCAACCTTAAAATTTTGTCGAGATAATTGTTTTGTTCAGCATATATAGAATTTTAAATAATTTGGCAGGTGTGACAAGAATTATGTGATGGAATTCGACACATCAACATTTGTCAACCCTGTGTCCAGAGCTCACATTTGCCCAATTGTATAATATTGTATAACATTGCAGAAAAGGAACATTATTGTTAACAGGATTGAAAATTGCGGGAGCGAGGTCGAGGTCTTAGTCACAGTTCAAGCTCAACTGTGAATACAAGAAATCAACCCTTGTTAGTCATCCTCTGTGTGACTTTGTTCAGCATAGATGTATTTGAAATAACATTTTAAAAGTTACAGTTATTATTTAATATTATCATATTACTATTTAAGGGATAAAATGAGATGTGCAATGACCGTATCATAATTCGTCAGTATTTAACGCTGAAATTGCAAGCCAGATTTGTCCTATTGAAGGATCAAACATATTCTATTCCTAAAAAGAGGGTGGGCCATGAGAGGCAAACATGAGGTGGGCATTTGATCCCTTCAATAGTAATATGACTACATAGAATTCCAACCAAACATCAACTTACAGGTAAGTATTGTTTGTTTGTGGAAATTCTATTAAGTCATACTATTTCCGGAATCAAATGAGATTTCAACGCAAAACCAAACCTTGCTTGCAGGATAACAATTTGAGGCAAAACACCAATTTTTTGCTAAACAAACCTCAACCCTGTAATGTAGCGTCTTGAAAAGAACAGCTGCTTTCTTTTTCCAATGGCTTGTCATAGAATCTAGCAAATGTCATATCTGTTTACCAACCATCGATTTTCAAAATCTCAGGAATTGGAAGGCCACTTTGTTTCGCTTTGGAAGTTACAGCACACCGCGCACTATGGGCTTTAAACTTGTCAACTTCAATGCCAGAATTTTTCATCACACATTTAATCCATCTACTCGCAGTAGTAGAGGCTATAGCCTTATGAGGATAAATGTAACTTATTAACAATTTCTTTTCACTATTGCGCAGTGTACTTGTGCGTTTAATATATTCAGTAAGAGTACTATATACACAAACATCATTGTCTGGCACATATTTACACAATCTAAGGATTGGATTAACTTTTCCTCTCCTTCTTTGTTTTAACAACCCACTATAGAACAAAACATAAGAGTCATTGTTTAAAACAATGTTTTCCAATGTCAATAATGAAATTGAATGGCTTCGACTTGCTTGAGTCAAAACAATAAGCATAACAAGTTTGTAAGATAACATTTTCAATGATAAATCATTTACTGGTTTTAGTGTTTTGAGATAACACAGAACTTTAGATACATCCCAAGTTTCTTGATATTTTGGATTTGCGGGTCTTATATTATAAACACCAGTGAGGATTCGAACTACTAAAGGATGACATCCAACTGAATAACCATCCTGTTTTTCACACAAATTAGACAAAGCACTTCTAGCTGCGTTAAGTGTTTCATATCTCAGTCCAGATTCATATAATTCTGTAAGAAATTCAATACAATATTCTATAGAGCTTTGAAATGGATCAATTTTCCTTTTATTGCAGAAGTAAACCCATCTGTTAATGTACGTGGAATACTGCTTCTGTGTAGTTTTTCTCCATGATGCCATGATGATGTCAATAGACTAGCTAGATAGGTTTCGCTTTTCATAGGATTTCCGGATATGCGACGTACCATCAGATGTAGTTTGTTGGTTAATGGATGAATCTTCTGTGTTTGTGGTATTTTCAATATTTTCGGACCAACCTTCAGAATATAAGGATCGTGAGTCAACATCTCCAGGATGCTGGTATAGAAATTCTGTATTATTATCCCCACGCTTTTTGAAAAAAAGGTGGGGATATTGTGGTTATCTCCGCCGTCCGTCCGTCCGTCCGTCTGTCCGTCCGTCCTGGCCACTATCTCCTCCTACACTAAAAGCACTAGAACCTTGAAACTTACACACATGGTAGCTATGAGCATATGTGCGACCCTGCACTATTTGGAATTTTGATCTGACCCCTGGGTCAAAAGTTATAGCGGTTGGGGTGGGGCCGCGTCAGAAATTATCACTCATTTTTTTAGGTTATTTTACATTTACTTCTTTATTTCTACACCGATTCACTTCAAATTGATACTGGACCTCTCTTATGACAATACGGTCAATCTCAACCATGCATGGCCCCATTCCCAACCCTGGGGCGCCCCGCCCACATAGGCCACACCCACCAAAAATTTCCATTTACTATAATTTTTTCATTTCTACACGGATTCACTTCAAATTGATACTGAACTTTTGTTATGACATTAGGGTCAATCTCAACTATGCATGGCCCCAATCCCAACCCTGGGGCGCCCGCCCACATAGGCCACACCCACCAAAAAATTTCCATTTACTATAATTTTTTCATTTCTACACGGATTCACTTCAAATTGATACTGAACTTCTCTTATGACATTAGGGTCAATCTCAACTATGCATGGCCCCATAACCAACCCTGGGGCCCCGCCCACATAGACCACACCCACCCAAAATTGCCTTTACTATAATTTCTTCATTTCTACACCGATTCACTTCAAATTGATATTGAACTTCTCTTATGACAATACAGTCAATCTCAACTATGCATGGCCCCATTACCAACCCTGGGGCGCCCCGCCCACATAGACCACACCCACCCAAAATTGCCTTTTACTATAATTTCTTCATTTCTACACCGATTCACTTCAAATTGATACTGAACCTCTCTTATGACAATACGGTCAATCTCAACTATGCATGGCCCCATTACCAACCCTGGGGCCCCGCCCACATAGACCACACCCACCCAAAATTGCCTTTTACTATAACTTCTTCATTTCTACACCAATTCACTTCTAATTGATGATGAACTTCTCTTATGACAATACGGTCAATCTCAGCTATGCATGGCCCCATTACCAATCCTGGGGCACACCTAGGTCAAACATTCGGCGTGGGGATACGCGTCGGCCTCTGCCGCGCCATTTCTAGTCCAAAATGGTGCCACCAGTAAAATATCTGCCTTGTCCTTTCTGGCTTTATGCAGAACTTGTGCAATGCATATGAAAGGCAGAAATGCATATATGTATTTGTTATGCCAATCAACAGAAAATGCATCTACTGCTTCAGCATCGGGATCTGGCTTCCACGACACAAACCTACTGATCTGTTTATTTAAACGAAAAGCAAACATGTCTATTTCTGGCAAACCAAAGCATTACACTGCCTTTAAGAAAACAGATTCATCCAATTTCCATTCAAGATTTTCATTAAAATTTCGAGAACTAAAATCTGCTTCATTCATTATACCTGGGATATGTGTAGCTGAAACCCAAATTTCTCTGTTTTTACACCACAGCCAAATTTCTCTAGCAATGTCATTCAGAAGTACAGTTTTTCCGCCCATATTATTTATATAAGCAACAGTTGATGAATTATCTGAACGTATCAATACATGAATATTGCTTTTTGTTTTACAGAAAGATTTCATAGCATGACTTGCAGCAAGTAATTCCAAGACATTTATATGGTTTTGGATTTCAGTTTCATCCCATCTACCACAAATTTTATCATTAAGACATATAGCACTCCATCCAAAAGCACTTGCATCTGTTGTTATAATTAACTCAGGGTTTTTATGGGTTATTTTTCTCTGTTGCTGTGGTAGACATTCAATCCACCAGCTAAGTTCCTGCTTCATTTTCTCCGAAATGAACATGATTGCATCATAATCAGCAGCATTATGCTGAAGGGCATGAATTTTTTCATATTCTAGAGTTCTGTAAAAAAGCGGACCATATTCAACAGCTGAGAAAACCCAAAACCCTTGCAGCATCTCGAATTTTTGCCTTTTTCTGTGTGTACAAATCTACGCATGCTTGTACTATTTTTAGAATTTTTACTTCTGGTAGAGTGACTGACATCTGTTCAGAATCAATAATGTTTTCGAGAAATGTTATTTTTTTAGTTGGTACTAATACCGATTTCTTTTCGTGAATCATAAACCCTAAATCAGTAATGAGATTTACTGTATCTTGTATGTTTAATTGACATTCAACATACGTGTCAGCCAGAAGTAACGAATCGTCTATGTAACCAGAATTTTTATGCCCAAGCATACGAAGAGATGCATAAACAGGCTTCATGAGTTTTGTAAATAACTTTGGGGCAGATGGGGCATTCGGTAGTACTTTAAACTGGTAAATATTTCCTAATTGATTGAATCTGAGCTTTACTTGCTCTTCCTCAGCAACTGGTACACTGTAATAGCCATGGCGAATATCAATACTTGCAAAATAAATACCAGGCTTTACCAATTTTAAAGCTGCTTCAAAGGTGTCCATCTTAAAATGATGGTATTGAATATGACTATTTAATAATTTTAAATTTAAAATCATCCTGTTTTCACCCATATTTTGTTTTGGAATAATGAAAATTGGAGAAATATATTCATTAGGGTGATGATCAACTTCCTCAATAACACACATTGCCAATCAATTTTGTATTTCTGTATTTATAATTTGTTCTTCTTTTTCTGAGAATCTATTTCTATAACAGGTTGTTTTGATAGGATTTTCGCCTTCAATAAATTCCAAATGGCAATGCTCAATAATATCTAGGACATTATTATCATTTGTAATTTTTCTCCAATTTCAATGTGATTTTTTTTGTATTACCAGCAACAAAAGTACCAACCTTATCTACTTCTTCTGTTGGGGTCTCAAGTTTTTTGGAAAGGCTTCAGTCCGAAAAGGGCCATTTCCTCTGCCTCTGCCGCGGAAGCCACGTCCGCGATGACCATATGGGTTGAACCCAGCTCGGGGTCCCCGGCTAAAGCCCCTCATAGGACCACCAAGCCCCATTTTGCCAATACGATTCATGTTGTTGATTTCTCTAACATTGTTATTAACATCTGTGTCATTCAACATGCAACAGGGCTGTGTAGGGTAATGATGCTGAAGCAAGATAATGATATTTATAGTCTAAATCTTGCTTATGGAGCTCTTTTCACTTTGTATTCATCATTTTATTAGCTGACCAACAGGGGGATGGCAGTAGTTCCTAACTCGACATTCTCCGACTCATTTGTCCCAAGCTTTTCAACAAGTTTTACCATATTTATGGATGCTTTTAACACAACTCCTTGAATGGCACAAAGTCGTGCGTCTTCAGCTTGAGTGTAGCTTTTCAACAGGCGCCAAATGCCTTGATTAACTCTTGGTTTTACCAGTGAGTCACAATTTTCTGGGCAATAAATTCGCTTACAAATGTCATCAAGATTGTCTTCAGATAAACCATTTCTGAAAGAGTTGTTTACAAGACGTGCCACGTCAGGATAAATATCAACATCAACTTGTTCATGCTGATAAAATTTGTCGGACAGCTGTTTGAAAATGGATTTTTGTTCCGACTCAATAGAGGATTCTTCGTGTTCTGTTTCAACATCATAACAATCATCATAATTACTGTCATCCTCCATGGGTTCATTACAAGCAGCCATGAATTCATTGAAACGATGTTCTTGTTTTTCTATGCGCTCATTTTGAGCATTGACATTAGAATTTAGCACGCGCAAAATTTCTAACACTTCATTCATGTTCGCATTCGTGGCGGGTACCTGATGGGAGTTACCTGGCTTCACAGATGAAGTCTTTGATGCGTTTGCATTTTCATTTGGAGGTTTAGGCTCTTTCATGCCTGTAACGGCCGAAACCGTGGACTGTTTAGAGTTTTGAACTTCTTTGTCCGCCATAACACACGTGCAACGAAGAGAAAAAAGACTACCTAACGACAACTGCCGTAAAATAACAAAGTCGTACATTTATATTTAAATCTGCGAGCAGATATATTTTAATGTATTTTGTCCGAAAACAATAAAATACAATTAAGCTAACAAGATAGCTTTTGCGTAGAGACCAATATTTCGAAGAATATAAAAAAACTAGTAAGTCTCTAACTGACGAGAAAAAATCGTCACGGTCTAGTTGTTCTCAGTGTAAAACCAAAAACAGGTGTACACTGTATGAGATACAACAGCGCACTGACGAATTATGATACAGTCATTGCACATCTCATTTGATTCTGGAAATAGTATGACGTAATAGAATTAAATGTAAATCACCTTTACTAAATGACATTTCAGCACATTGTTGTTGCTTTTTCCATTGATCTTAATTCAAACTTTAATACATTTCATCAAAGCAGGTGTGGGACTATTGGAATGGCCTTTGTCTGTCCATCCATTTGTCAATTTGTACATAACATCTCTCTGGGGTTCATATCTCCTATTCACATTTAAGGATTTTCATTCAATTTTGATGTCATTGAGACATTGCTCAGAAGTCATGAGTCAGTCATTCTGGCTCAAGATAAAGGTAATAATTGAAGATAAAAATATAAACAATATTAACAGTATGAAAGTGATTGAGAATACATGAAGAAGGCAAATGTCAGTCATTCCAGTTAACCATTTACCACTTAGATACGTATTTTTAGGCATTTGTTGTCCCTTAGAAAGTTACATTAAATTTAAGACCTTTCTTATTAAATTAAAGTTTTAAAGGCATCATTTCCAACCCTTAGTTACTGATGAGCAGCAAATAGCATAAAACTTGAACAGACTGCGAGTTACTCACATGCTGTTCTGGTTTTATGCTGTTTGCACAAAGCCATTTTACTTCGCTTCTGAGTGGGAAAGGGTTAATGGTTGAGGTCAGGATTGAAGGTCAAAGGTTTCAGTATCCAATTTTGTGTCAGCAAAATATCATTTTTTTACTATTTGAAAGATTTTAATTAAATTTGGCTCAAATGTTTACGTCATTGATGTTGGCTCAAGATAAAGGCCAAACTTATGATCAAATGTCTGAGCCACATTTTTGTGCCCTGGTCCTCATCATCTTTACCCTGGTATGAATTTGCATTTGAAGAAGTCAACAAAATGTTTAGGTTAATGAGTTCTAAAGGCATGAGTCAGTCCCACTTTTTTAAGGTTAAGGACAAACTTGAAGGTGAAACGTTTGAGCGATATCTTTTGTGTCCATGAAACTTGCCTCAGATGTTAAGGTAATGGACACAGTTTACAGGGGAATAAAACAGCTTTTTCGGTTCAAGGTCAAGGTATACTTTAAGCTAAAAATGTTGAGCCTTCTTTTTTGTTTCTGCGCTTATCTCATTCACTGAAAGATTTTAATGGACTGATGTCCGCTCTATATCTCATAATCTATAAGATTTCAATAGACTATTGTCTGCTCTATATCTCATATTCTGAAGAAATTTAATGGAACTGAGCTTCTATGTTAAATTCATTGAGATGATGTGTGGAAGGTATGAGTCAGTCACATCAGCTATAGTTCAAGGTCAAAACTGAACTAAGGTCAATAGTGCAGCCTAATTCAGTATGTTTGTATCTGCTGCAAATCTCTCATACTTATTACAGGATGTTCATGAACAGTTTATGTTATTCAAAGGATGTCCAGAAGTCATCATTCAAACACACAAAATGAAAGCTCAAAGGTCAATACAATCTGAGGGAGGGGGATATAGGTGTCTTCTTTATAAGCTTATCATAATGTTTAAAGTCAATGTTATCTCGTCCATTATTAATCCTATCAAAAATAAACAATTTCTGCATTGTATACTACTTTTTTCCGCAATTGATGAGAATAAACATAAAGCAATAGAACGTAATTTCTTTTTTTAAATTGTTTTATTTATTTGTTATTCTGATAAACTTCTATGTTCATCAAAATTATTTATGACAATCAATTGTATTATTAAATATTTCAAAACTTCACCTCTTTTCTCTGCATAAAATACACTGTTGGATTGCAAAAATTTGCAGTGTTACTTCATGACTTTGAAGTATTGTATTGCATAATTTATATAATAAAGTTGTTTCTGTTTTTGTTGAATGTTTTGTTAGCTCAGACCATTGTCTATAAAATATCTTCTTAGCATTTTATTCAACAACACAATGTAAAATAAGACAATTTTGTCACTTCAAAGGGAACTTCTTTCTCTGCCAGAGTGCGGGTTGAGTATAAATCTATTGTATCTCTTAAAAAAATTCACAGATACAACAGTTTACACTCAACCATTGATTTGTGTGGGAATTGGTGACATTGGGCTGAAACTTTGTGTGAAGTTGGCATAGTTAGAGACCTAGCTTGGGATTTGACCATTTATAGAATTAAATTTGTAAATAGAGTAAATTATATGGTTTATGATTGAAAAAATGGTTTCATTCGTGAAAATGTCTCTTGTTTCCCCATGCTCTGATTTTCATGTATTGAGCAGTACCCAGTGACTTTTGCAATGACATCTTTATCATTGTTTTTCAACCATTTAAGCAGGAGAACCATTTTGGAAATCAGATATCATTCTTTAAAAAAAAATGTTTTACTATAACGTTAAGGTTAAAAAATACATTATACTTGGTGAATGCAAATGTGTTGTTGTTTTCATAGAATTGAGCAAGCAGAACAAATAAACAGGAAGTTAAGTGAAGAGATTAATAGCCTCAAACAGGACGTTGGCAAGTTTGAAAAGGGATGGAATGAAGCAGAAACACAACTTAAGGAAAACAACAAAGCTTATACAGACTTATTGGATATAAGAAATCAACTTCTTCAAAATGTGTCTAAACTGGACAGCGATGTAAAGAAGTATCAACAAGACATTGAAAATAGAGATAGTACTATCATGTCACTGGGAAATGATCTGACAAGCATATCCAAAGAACATAACGATTTGAAAAGCAGGTAAAATATGTATATATATATGTATGTTTATATGATAACAAACAATTTTTTATTGTTGTTTGCTTGACTTAAAAAAAAGGCTGGCTATTCTCTACAGCTCCCAGTGTTGACGTCAGCATCCTTGGCTAAGTTAAAGTTGTTCAGTAAGACAGTTTCTCTTTAATGTCTTGAGGGATTATATTGAACCTTTAAGGGGAATATTGACAGTATTTCCTCCTGCATTTAGTACAAAATACTAAGTACCTCTTTTGGTTGATAATTATCCAATTACAATGTATTGTGATGAAGTCATTTAGGACACAATATAAACAATTCCAACAATTTTGTTCACCCCCTGTTAAAGTGTCCCTGGGCACACCTGTTTATAATTTTAAGAATATTTTGTTGTGCATTTTTAAAAACAAAAACTAGTTAGCATCCAATGAGTCAATACTTTTTAAAAATCATATTGTTTTTTACTCACTTGATCACTAAGTGTGGTCAACCTATGTCTGGCATTGTCTAATTTTAGCTTGTTAAATCTCTTAGAGGCCACATTTTTAGACCCCGAAATGGAAGGGAATAATAATTGCCCTTGCCATTGGTACATGTACATAATAAATAAATAATTTCATCCGAATGCTTGTTTTTTATGTCCCAAAGGGGGGCATATAGATTTTGAACTGTCCTTCAGTCCGTCTGTCTGTCAGTCAGTCAGTCTGTCCGTCAGAAAACTTTAACATTGCCCATAACTTTTGCAATATTGACGAAAGCAACTTGATATTTGGCATGCATGTGTATCTCATGGAGCTGCACATTTTGAGTGGTGAAAGGTCAAGGTCATCCTTCAAGGTCAATGGTCAAATATATGGCTTCAAAGTGGGGCAGTATGGGGCATTGTGTTTCTGACAAACACATTAGTCTCTTGTTTTAACTGCTCTTTATAGAGGCTGGGTGAATTGTGCATAAACTTTCTCAGTTTAATTACCCTCATCAGAAAGATGATAAAAAGCAAGGATTTTGTGTTGCTTAAAGTTTTGGCATTATAATGGCCCTTTGTGTGTTATTCTAGAATATGAATCTCATGGTTTGAACTCCTCTTTAACTCCTAGGTGGATCATGCTCAGACTTTCAAAGTTGAATGAACTTAATGTGCAGATGATTGTACAGAAAGAAATTTGTGCAAGTTTGACAGAAATATTGACATGTGTGGGAGTTTCAACACCATGAAGCTTGTGTGTTCAATTATTCTTAAACAAATGGATGGATCGTGCCCATATGAAAAAGCTTATTGTGTAAAGAAAGCACTTTTAAAAACGATTTTGGGCAGAATTATTTGCCCTATTTTCTTTGTTCTGCTAAAGAAAATATCCAAAATTCATAAAAGACTGGCTGCATCTCACTTAAACTTGTGTGGTTCAATGACCTTAATGTGTTGGTGAACATAAGAAAAGAATTGTTAGTAATTTGTTACATTTCTTTTTTTTTCTCAAATAGATTTAACTTTTCTGTTTTCCTTTACTTTTCACCATCAATATTATTACCGAACTGAACTGACTTGTAAAAAACTATCAAGTACAGTCTGTGAGTCAAACTCAAGTTAAAAATTTACATTAAACCTCACTTTATCTCATTTGATAACAACCATAATATATCAAAAGGCAGTAAAAATACCATGGTTTCTACAAATATGCAGATATACTCCTCTCTTTGTAAAAGGCTAATGAGTTCATTTGTAAGCTAGATATGGAAAGAAACGCGAGAAAAATGTTCAAACTGAAAAAAGAATTATGTTGTCTTTCTTAACACTGAATTAACCCTTTACCACTTAAGTACGTATTTTGACGCATTTGTAGTCCCTTCAAAAGTTAAATTCAATAAAATACCTTTCTTACTGAATTGAAGTTTCAAAGGATTCATTTTCAATCCTTAGTTACTGATGAGCAGCGAGCAGTTACTCACAGGCTGTTCTGGTTTTATGCTGTTTGCACATAGCCATTTTCACTTTGCCTCTGAGTGGGAAAGGGTTAAGTTTGTGTATTGAAACTTCATACATGGATACATTGAATAAATGCATAGAGTGTGATTGCAAATTTGTATGGGGTCAAGGTGAAGGTCATTTCAGTACATATTGAAAATTAAGTCCTGCTCAATATCTCTAGATAAAACTTAGCTATTGTATTGAAACTACATATAAATATATATATATGTCTTGCAAAAATCTTAGTATCAGACTGGGCTTGGATTGCATAGGACTTTCATGAGTTTATGTTCAGTGTCAGTTGTAAATTTTTTTTAAATGGATTCCGGTTTATGACATTGTAAGCTAGGTCAATATCACTGCTACTTAAAGTAAAAAATGGTTTCAGCTTATTATATTTAAATGATAAATTTAGCTGTTATGATGAGAATGTAAAAATGGAAACATTAATAGAAACTTCCTTTTTAATTGTGCATGTTGTGCATTGGGGCACACATTGTTCAAAATCAAGGAGTAGGTGTGTTCAGAAATAGTTTTTAATTAGAAATTTAGGAAAATACTTGACTTATGTTGTATAAAAAAAGGCTGAATCTCAACAGCCCAACATTACATTCTATTCTTGCAGATTTAGCAAATTAGCGGGTCACATGCTTACTGATCAAAACCCAGATATCGCTGATCTTAGTGATCCTAACAGAGCCATGAAGTTGTCTGACAAGTTTGGAGCTTTGTATGATGATGCATGGACAGATGCGTTTGAAGACCTTACCAACAAACAGAAACAGAAACCAAATGAGGCCATACAATTTCTTTTGGAAAGCTTGAAGGTATCATTCAGAACAAATATCTCCAATTCCTACAGCACAATAAGGCCCTGCTATTTGTGCTTAAGCTATTATTCAAAAGTTATTGCCCTTTGTTTAAAACTACATATAAAAGCTTATGTGGGCAACTCCTCATGGATTTGACATGCAATTTTTTAGACTTTTACAGAATAGTTATTTTTTAAGTACTTCTAACACGGCATTTGTTCCAGGCTATGTAAATTCATTAATTTTGAAAGAATTATTGCTCTTTGCTGACGCATACATATACAAGCTTCTTGATACATTTGCATGGAAATTTCATCAGCATTTTACAGAATAATTAGCTCCAAGTTTTACAGGATTATTGTCTAGGTTTTAGATTGCTTTATTTTTTTAAGAGTTACTCCCCTTTGTTTAAAGTAACAAAAAAATCTTCTGTGTTACTCCTACAATTGCTTACGATTTTTAGCTCACCTGAGCACAACGTGCTCATGGTGAGCTTTTGTGATCGCTTTTTGTCCATCGTCCGTCATGCGGTGTCCGTCGTGCGTTGTCCGTTGTGCGTCGTCAACATTTGCCTTGTTCACTCTCTAGAGGCCACATTTATTGTCCAATCTTCATAAAATTTGGTCAGAAGATTGGTTTCAGTGATATCTTGGATGAGGTCGAAAATTGTAATGTTTGCTTGAAAAACATGCCTGCCAAGGGGCGGGGCATTTTTCCTTATATGGCTATAAATGGCTATAGTAAAATCTTGTTAACACTCTAGAGGCCACATTTATTGTCTGATCTTTATGAAACTTGGTCAGAAGATTCATCCCAATAATATCTTGGACGAGTTCAAAAATGATGCCCTTTGGTTGAAAAACATGGCCGCCAGCGGGCGGAGCATTTTTCCTTATATGGCTATAGTAAAACCTTGTTAACACTCTAGAGGCCACATGAAACTTGCTCAGAAGATTTGTCCCACTGATATCTTTGATGAGTTCAAAAATGGTAACCTTTGCTTGAAAAACATGGCTGCCAAGGGGCGGGGCATTTTTCCTTAAATGGCTAAATATGGCTAAAATAAACTCTTGTTAACACTCTAGAGGCCACAGTTATTTTACGATCTTCATTAAACTTGGTCAGCAGATTTATCCCAATAATATCTTGGACGAGTTAAAAAATGATGCCGGTTGGTTGAAAAACATGGCCGCCAGTGGGCGGGGCATTTTTCCTTATATGGCTATAGTAAAACCTTCACATTTATTTTCCGATCTTCATGAAACTTGGTCAGAAGAATTTCCCCGATCATATCTTGAATGAGTTCGAATATGGTTTTGGTTGCTTTAAAAACATGGCCACCAGGGGGCGGGGCATTTTTCCTTATATGGCTATATAATTGGTCAGAAGATTCATCCCAATAATATTTTGGACGAGTTCAAAAATGATGCCCGTTGGTTGAAAAACATGGCCACCAGGGGGCGGGGCATTTTTCCTTATATGGCTATAGTAAAACCTTGTTAACACTCTAGAGGCCACATTTATTTTCCGATCTTCATGAAACTTGGTCAGAAGAATTGTCCCAATCATATCTTGGACAAGTTTGAATATGGTTTTGGTTGCTTAAAAATAATGGCCACCAGGGGGCAGGGCATTTTTCCTTATATGGCTTTATATGGCTATAGTAAAATCTTGTTAACACTCTAGATACCACATTTATTGTCGGCTTTCATAAAATTTAATTGGTCAGAAGATTCATCCCAATAATATTTTGGACGAGTTCAAAAATGATGCCTGTTGGTTGAAAAACATGGCCGCCAGGGGGCGGGGCATTTTTAACCAGGTTTTCCGAAGGAAAAAACTGGTTATTAGATTGGCGAATGCGGGCGGGCTGGCTGGCTGGCTGGCTGGCGGGCTGGCGGGCTGGCGGAATGAGCTTGTCCGGGCCATAACTATGTCGTTCATTGTCAGATTTTAAAATCATTTGGCACATTTGTTCACCATCATTTGACGGTGTGTCGCGCGAAATAATTACGTCGATATCTCCAAGGTCAAGGTCACACTTTGAGTTCAAAGGTCAAAAATGGCCATAAATGAGCTTGTCCGAGCCATAACTATGTCGTTCATCGTCAGATTTTAAAATCATTTGGCACATTTGTTCACCATCATTGGACGGTGTGTCGCGCGAAATAATTACGTCGATATCTCCAAGGTCAAGGTCACACTTTGAGTTCAAAGGTCAAAAATGGCCATAAATGAGCTTGTCCTGGCCATAACTATGTCATTCATTGTGAGATTTTAAAATCATTTGGCACATTTGTTCACCATCATGGGACGGTGTGTCCCACGAAAGAATCACGTCAATATCTCCAATGTCAAGGTCGCCACGACTAAAAATAGATTTAAAAAAAAAAAAAAAAACTTACAAAGGGGGTTAATTTTTTTTGGTCATTTCAAAAGTTCAGTTTGAGTTTTCTCCCTTTATCAGATTTTTTTTCACAATGAAAACCTGGTTTTGTGACAATTTTGTCCCTTGTTCTTTATATGGCTATAGTTAAACCTTGTTAACACTCTACAGGCCACATTTATTTTCCGATCTTCATGAAACTTGGTCAGAAGAATTGCCCCAATCATATCTTGGATGAGTTCGAATATGGTTTTGGTTGCTTTAAAAACATGGCCACCAGGGGGCGGGGCATTTTTCCTTATATGGCTATGGCTATAGTTAAATCTTGTTAACACTCTAGAGACCACATTTATTGTCCGCTTTCATGAAATTTAATTGGTCAGAAGAATCATCCCAATAATATCTTGGACGAGTTAAAAAATGATGCAAGTTGGTTGAAAAACATGGCCGCCAGGGGGTGGAGCAGTTTTCATATATGGCTATAGAAAAACCTTGTTAACACTTTAAAGGCCACATTTATTTTCCGATCTTCATAAAACTTGGTCAGAAGATTTGCCAATGATATCTTGGATGAGTTTGAAAATGGTTTTGGTTTCTTTAAAAACATTGCCACCAGGGGTCGGGGCAATTTTCCTAATATGGCTATATATTGATTTAGAAAAAACCTTATTAACACTCTTGAGGCCACATTTATTGTCCAATCATAATGAAACTTGATCACAAGATTTGTACCAATGATATCTTGGATGAGTTTGAAAATGGTTCCGGTTGTAGGAAAAAACATGGCCGCCGAGGGGTCGTGGCATTTTTCCTTATATAGCTATTGTAAAACTTTGTTAACACTCTAGCATCCATACTTATTGTCCGATCATCATGAAACTTTGTCAGAAGATTTTTCCCAATGATATCTTGGACAAGTTCGAAAAATGGTTCCATTTGCTTGAAAAACATGGCCACCAGGGGGCGGGGCATTCTTCCTTACATGGCTTCATGAATCTTCATGAAACTTTGTCAGAATATTTGTTTAAATGATATATTGGATGTGTATGAAAATGGTTCTGGTCTGTTGAAAAGTATGGCTGCCAGGGTGTTCACTAGTCATAAAAGTTGGTAAGAACATTTTGTTCTAATGACATCTTTGGCTGCACAGAACAGGTCAGTTCCTTTCCTCTCAGGTGAGCGACTTTAGGCCTTTCAGGTCCCCTTGTTAATAATAATTATCTCCAAAAGCAACAGTACGTATTATCAAGGCTTTGTGATGATGTAAATTTTGAGGAGTTATTTGCCTTTTTAGCTCACCTCAGCACAACGTGCCCATGGTGAGCTTTTGTGAACGCCTTTTGTCCGTCGTGCTTGGTGAGTCATGCAGCTTCAACATTTTGAGTTGTGGCCACTCCAGAGGCCACATTTATAGTCCGATCTTTATGAAATTTGGTCAGAATATTTGTCCCATTGATACCTTGACTGAGTTGAAAACTGGGTCATGCTGTGTCAAAAACTAGGTCACTAGGTCAAAAAAAAGAAAAACCTTGTGAACACTGTAGAAGTCACATTTGATGCAAAATCTTCATGTAACTTTGTCAAAATGTTTGTCTAAATGATATGTTTGTTGAGTTTAAAAATAGTTCCGGTCGCTTGAAAAACATGGCCGCCAGGGGATGGGGCAGTATTCCTTATATGGCTATAGAGAAACCTTGTGAACACTCTAGAAGTCTTATTTGTTTTGCCCAATCATCATGAAACTTGGTCAAAACATTGGTTTCATTAATATCTCGGACGAGTTCGAAAATGGTCCAGATCGGAAAAAAACATGGCTGCTAGGGGACGGGGCAGTTTTCTCTATATGTATATTGTGAAAACATGTGAACACTCTAGAAGTAACATTTTTGGTCCAATCTTCATGCAATTTGGTCAGAACATGTGTTTTCTGGATATGACGGTTGAGTACGAAAATGGTTGGGATCGGTAAAAAAACATGGCCGCCAGGGGGGGGGGCATTTTCCTTATATTTATATAGTAAAAAAGCTTGTGAACACTCTAGAAGTCACATTTATTGCCTTATCATCATGAAATTTTGTCAAAACATTAGTTATGTGGATCTCTCGGACGAGTTTGAAAATGGTCATGATCAGTGGAAAAACAAAGCTGCCAGGGGGTGGGCAGTTTACTAAATATGTATATAGTGAAAACATGTGAACAGTATAGAAGACTTATTTTTTGCCCAATCTTCATGAAATTTTGACATATCTTGGAAGAGTTCAAAAGTGGTTCAGGTCTGTTAAAAAACATGGCCACCAGGGTGCCATTTGTTGTTCATTCTTCATGCAACTTGGTTAGAACATTTGTTCCATTGATATCTTGGGCTGCAAAGAACAGGTCATTTCTCTTATCTCAGGTGAGTGACTTTGGGCCTTCTAGGCCCTCTTGTTAAAGAAGAATTATTGCCAACTGCTACAGTACATATCATAAACGTTTAACTATTTCACTTATTTTGAAAGAGTTATTGTCCTTTTATTAATTACATAGAAAAGAGAAATAACCCTGTTAAAAATTTTAATAAATGCTTCTTTGGGCAACTGATTGGAATGTGAAGTCTTACTGTACCGTTTTAAGAATAATGGAACTGTGGCAAGGATACACTGTCTTTGATGGCTTCTTGTTGTTAACTAGTGGTGTCTGGTTTTGACATGGTTTCTGTAGTAGCTGGATGTTATTAATCACAGGTCAATATTAATGTTAATTATCATTAAATGAATTAATTTAGTTTTATTTTTAATATTCAGGAATGTTGGGGTATGTGTAAGAAAGAGGCTGAAACATGGATGTACTCTCTTCAGAATGTATTTGCTCATCCTGTACAGGACATAGAGGCCGTAAGTGTAAGTGTTGTTTTTGAACCCAACTTACGGCTTTAGTGGCTTCACTTTTGAATTACTTTTTTAAGTATATAATTATATACAAAAATGATGGTTTATAGTTCTTTATTTTTAGCTCATCTATTTTTTGAAAAAAAAATATGAGCTATTGTCATCACCTTGGCGTCGGCGTTGGTGTTGGCGTCGGCGTCGGGTTAAGTTTTGCGTTTAGGTCCACTTTTCTCAGAAAGTATCAATGCTATTGCATTCAAACTTGGTACACTTACTTACTATCATGAGGGGACTGGGCAGACAAAGTTAGATTACTCTGACTTGCATTGTGACAGAATTATGTGCCCTTTTTATACTTAAAAAATTGAAAATTTTGGTTATGTTTTGCGTTTAGGTCCACTTTTCTCAGAAAGTATCAATGCTATTGCATTCAAACTTGGTTCACTTACTTATTATCATGAGGGGACTAGGCAGGCAAAGTTAGATAACTCTGGCGTGCATTTTGACAGAATTATGTGCCCTTTTTATACTTGGAAAATTGAAAATTTTGGTTAAGTTTTGTGTTTAGGTCCATTTTATTTCTTAAGTATCAAAGCCATTGCTTTCATACTTGCAACACTTACTAACTATCATAAGGGGACTGTGCAGGCAAAGTTATGTAACTCTGACTGGCATTTTGACAGAATTATGTGCCCTTTTTATACTTAGAAAATTGAAAATTTGGTTAAGTTTTGTGTTTAGGTCCACTTTATTCCTACAGTATCAAAGCTATTGCTTTCATACTTGCAACACTTATTAACTATCATAAGGGGACTGTGCAGGCAAAGTTATGTAACTCTGGCATTTGGACGGAATTATGGGCCCTTTATTTGGTTAAGTTTTGTGTTTTGGTCCACTTTACCCCTAAAGTATCATAGATATTGCTTTCATACTTGGAACACTCGCAAACTATCATAAGGGTACAGTAAAAGGACAAGTTGCATAACTCTGGTTGTCATTTTTACGGAATTATGGCCCTTTTTTGACTTAGTAACTTTGAATATATGGTTAAATTTTGTGTTTCCATCCACTTTACTTCTTAAGTATCAAGGCTATTGCTTTCAAACTTCAAATACTTTCATGATATCATGAGGTTACTGTACCTGGCAAGTTGAATTTTACCTTGACCTTTGAATGACCTTGACTCTCTAGGTCAAATTATTAAATTTTGCTAAAATTGCCATAACTTCTTTTTTTATGATTAGATTTGATTGATACTTTGACAAAACTACTCTTACCTGACATACCACAATAGACTCCACCCAAACCATCCCGTGTGCCCTCCCCCCCCCCCCTCCCCCCCCTTCCCCCCTAATTTTTTTTTTCTTTAAGATCATCTCACAAATGACCACCACACCCTCACACTATACTCCCCCCACCCCACCCCCAAATATTTTTTTGGGAACGGTTAAAAAACACAAATATTTTTTGTTATTAGCTCATCTATTTTTTGAAAAAAAAATATGAGCTATTGTCATCACCTTGGCGTCGGCGTCCGGGTAAGTTTTGCGTTTAGGTCCACTTTTCTCAGAAAGTATCAATGCTATTACATTCAAACTTGGTACACTTACTTACTATCATTAGGGGACTGGGCAGGCAAAGTTAGATAACTCTGGCGTGCGTTTTGACTGAATTATGTGCCCTTTTTATACTTAGAAAATTGAAAATTTTGGTTAAGTTTTGCGTTTAGGTCCACTTTTTTCAGAAAGTATCAACGCTATTGCATTCAAACTTGGTACACTTACTTACTATCATGAGGGGACTGGGCAGGCAAAGTTAGATAACTCTGGCGTGCATTTTGACAGAATTATGTGCCCTTTTTATACTTAGAAAATTGAAAATTTTGGTTAAGTTTTGTGTTTAGGTCCATTTTATTCCTTAAGTATCAAAGCTATTGCTTTCATACTTGAAACACTTACTAACTATCATAAGGGGACTGTGCAGGCAAAGTCATGTAACTCTGACTGGCATTTTGACAGAATTATGTGCCCTTTTTATACTTAGAAAATTGAAAATTTGGTTATGTTTTGTGTTTAGGTCCACTTTATTCCTACAGTATCAAAGCTATTGCTTTCATACTTGCAACACTTATTAACTATTGTAAGGGGACTGTGCAGGCAAAGTTATGTAACTCTGACTGGCATTTGGACCGAATTATGGGCCCTTTATACTTAGAAAATTGAAAGTTTGGTTAAGTTTTGTGTTTTGGTCCACTTTACCCCTAAAGTATCATAGATATTGCTTTCATACTTGGAACACTCGCAAACTATCATAAGGGTACAGTAAAAGGACAAGTTGCATAACTCTGGATGTCATTTTTACGGAATTATGGCCCTTTTTTGACTTAGTAACTTTGAATATATGGTTAAATTTTGTGTTTCCATCCACTTTACTTCTTAAGTATCAAGGCTATTGCTTTCAAACTTCAAATACTTTCATGCTATCATGAGGTTACTGTACCTTGCAAGTTGAATTTACCTTGACCTTTGAATGACCTTGACTCTCAATGTCAAATTATTAAATTTTGCTAAAATTGCCATAACTTTTTTATTTATGATTAGATTTGATTGATACTTTGACAAAACTACTCTTACCTGACATACCACAATAGACTCCACCCAAACCATCGCCCTCCCCCCCCCCCCCCCCGAATCCCCCCCCCCCCGAATCCCCCCCCCCCCAATTTTTTTTTTTTTTAAGATCATCTCACAAATGACCACCACACCCTCATACTATATACCCCCCCCCCACCCCACCCCCTCCCCAATTTTTTTGAAACGGTTAAAAAACAAAACTATTTATTTTGATTATTTTATGTTTGAAATACCGTCCAACCATCGCACCCAAGAATCCCCCCCAACCCCCCTCCCCCCCACCCCCCACCCAACCCGAATCCCCCCCCCCCCCCAATTTTTTTTTTTTTTTTTTTTTTAAGATCATCTCACAAATTACCACCACACCCTCACACTATACCCCCCACCTCTACCCCCTACTTTTTTTTTGAAACGGTTAAAAAACACAAATATTTATTTTATTATTTTATGTTTGAAATACCGTCCAACCATCGCACCCAAGAATCCCCAACCCCACCCCCCCACCCCCCCCCCACCCCCCGAATTTTTTTTTTCCTTTTTTTCGCATTTTTGGAGATAATGTAATAAATGTCCACACCCCCACACAATGCACCCCTCTTCAATCCACCCCTCCCTCCTTTGTCCTTTGTGATTGAAAATGAGAGTCCCTTCACCTTCGAAAAAGAAAATAGATGAGCGGTCTGCACCCGCCAGGCGGTGCTCTTGTTTTATGTTTAAAATACCGTCCAACCATCGCACCCAATAATCCCCCCCACCCCACCCCCCCACCCCCCCCCTCCCCCCCCACCTGAATCCCCCTAAATTTTTTTTTTTTTTTTAAGATCATCTCACAAATTACCACCACACCCTCAACACTATACCCCACCCACCCCACCACCCCCCCCCCAATTTTTTTTTGTTGAAACGGTTAAAAAACACAAATATTTTTTTTTAATTATTTTATGTTTGAAATAACGTCCAACCATTGTACCCAAGAATCCCCCCCACACTCTCCCCCATCCCCCCCCCCGGATTTTTTTTTTCCGTTTTTTTTTTCGCATTTTTTGAAGATAATGTAATTAATTCCACACCCCCCACACTATACACCCCTCTTCACTCCACCCCTCCCTCCTTTGTGATTGAAAATGAGAGTCCCTTCACCTTTAAAAAGAAAATAGATGAGCGGTCTGCACCCACAAGGCGGTGCTCTTGTTTAACAATTGTTTCAACAGATTGAAAATCCTAATAAATAGATTGAAAATCCTAATAAATAGATTTGGGAATGGGGGGGGGGGGCTTGAGTACATGTGGGAGAGCAGCTTCAACAGGTGGTTCTGGTCAATAACTTTAACTTACATGGAGACCTAGATTTCAATTGTATTTGGGGCTTGTTGCGTAAAAGGTTAAGGTCTGTTTAATTGATAATGGAAAAACTGTTCCGCTCAACAATTTGAACGTGAATCGAAAATTGTATGTGTATGTAGTTTACACTAAGACCTGGCTTTGAAATGCTTCAAGTGCTGTCAGGTCAAAGTAACTGTTACTAAAATGTAGAAACAGCAACCTTTTTTATTTTGATTAAATTAATGTAGCAAGCTTTTATGACAACGTAGCAGGATATTACATTTGGGGCTGGTCGGGTAAAAGATCACAACTTAGTGATGATGGAGATAGTGTGCTGAAATTGTGTGTGCAGGTATTGTACATGCTTAGCTTGGTTTGCATTTAGGGCTAGTGGTTCGAAACCAAGGTTGCTGTAAATTAATGTAAAAAAAATAGTTTCCACTTGTTATCTTGAGTTTGGATTGAGGTATTCCATTGAACTTTTCTGTGTTAGAAGGATACATGCAGACTTGAAGATAAACTAAACACAAACAAATCACTTAAAGTGTATTTTTAGGTGTTTGGTACAGTCAACTATCTGGAAATAAAATGTTGAGTCTTTTAAATTCTCAAACCGTTTTCATACAAAGTTTCCATAAAACTGTTTGTTGGTAAATGTGGCTATCACATTGGTCATTAATCCTGTATGGTTATGATTCAGAAATGCAAGGAAGTAAACCAGTAGTGCGGCTTGGGTCAAAGGACCAGCGTGTCATCAGAGATGCATGTCGAAAGATTGCACCAACGGTTTGGAGTACTAGTGAAACAGGTAGACATCCTTATGTGAGAATTAAGTTAAACAATACAGTCGAAAACCCGATGGCTTGAACTCTCATGGCTCAAATTTCTGGTTGGCTCGTATCACCCACTGTTTTATTGCTATATATTCATTTATTTTATTTGTTTGTTTTGCTGAAAGCGACTCCACCATATGAAACCCATTACTTATACATTAATATGTTTAATATACGTGTAAATGTATTTTAATTATACAGGGTTTTTTCCACTTTTTGGGAAGATAGCCATGGCTTTGGAATTGGGAATTTTATCGGCATTTTCATGAAATGGGAAAATAAATTCATTAGCCTTTTTTTCCAAACGAAAAGTCACTGATTAGGGAAATACTAAATTTGATTAACTCTTTATAATCATTCAAATTAAAAGAAAAATATCATATAATACTTTGTTAGATGTAATTAAATTAAATTGAGATAAAAGACACATAAGACTTCTTTCTAAAAAAAAAAAAAAAAAAATTTTTTTTTTTGGCAATTGGGAATTTTTTGCCCATTTTGAGAAAAAAGTATACTTTTTGGGATTGGGAACATAGCCGAATTTCGGCTATAAAATCGGGCAAAATAAACTGATTTAATATTTATTTAAAAAACATTAATACATATTTTATTCTTATTAATTTATAAGCAGAAAGTAGTACAAAATTTAGGTAGTATAAATACTCTTCCAGATGTGAATCTGCTGCAGACTATGAATATAAGTAAACTTTCACAAAGGAAATTCCTGGTCCTTGGGAATAAATTTTCTTTAATGGAATTAGCTCAAACACTAAATTAAGTATGTAACACTATATTAATAACAAGATGTGCAAAATAACTTTACAAAGTTTCTTTCTGCCTAAATGTTTATATTTCATTTCTTATATACAATTTCCTATCTTGACATGTACTAACTAATTTTTAATCAGTGAATAACAATTTCTTTAGTCTAAGAAAGTAATGATCAACACATATGGTATGGATTAAAATGGCAGAATGGTAATAAATATAAATCATACAAACTGTTAACAAACAATCAGATCATAATGTATGCAAGTCGTTAATTCCAATAATTAAATAATGTTAATCTTCTTAACATATTATTGTGATTTTAAACCAAAGTTAACAGGTCTAAATATGTCTTTGTGACAAAACACATTACATTAGAAATCGTTTGGCTCTAATTTTTGATGTCTCCAACTTTTCTTGTCGTTCACAACTTCTTTGAGCCATTGGATTTCAACAGTATTAGTTGATGTTGTATGCACAATCTTCAATGTTAAAGTCATACTAAGAGGTCGAATGTCAGAAAATTCCAGAGTTTTAAATAAATAAGGTTTTCAAATCTAAGAATAAAGCATGTGTTCATGGATTTTTTAAACAACAAAACAATTTTGACTCTTTTTTGAAGGACATAAACCATCCTGTGACCTTCAACGGAGTGTGGGCATATATATCATTGTCAGTGATAGCTCTAGTTAATAATGCAAATGTGTACTTTAAAATGTGCTTAGGCTTGTTTGCATGTTTTGTTCTTTTGCATTAGTGTTGTTAAATTATGATCAGGAGAGTCATACATTTTGCTGAAACTAATAATTGTATAAAAACAATTGTGTTGAGGAAAATGTCATTTTCGTAACATGTAATATTGAAACTTGTGCTTTGCAGTGTTTCATAATGAAAATGAAGAAAAACCAGAAGTTGAGTGATGATTGCTTGAAATACCTCGAAGGATGTGTTGATGTTTGTTGGCTAATGGTATTAGCTGAACCTCCCTCCATATTGATTTCAATATAAAAAAAGGCGACAAATATTGATGCTAATCGACATACTGCACACTCCGAATCGGGAGACACAGTCCAGTTTCTGGTCTGGCCACCACTGTACAATGCTGAAGAAGGTGGTGCATGCTTTCTAAGGGAACTGTTTCAACTGAGAGAAAAGTAGGAAAGCCACCTAAAAAATAATTGTCAAGTAGCTTAATTTGATCACTGGTAAATGCATTGTTTGTAACAATAAACATAATCCAGTTTATTGATTCGTCCAGAATCATGTTATGTATTTGAAGGTATATGAACTTCAGTTAAATATATTTAGCTTCCCTGAAATGTGGAAGGACTTTTGTTCTTGTATGACTGTGGAAACCTTTTTGAGACTGAACTTCATCAATTATCTGGAAAGCATCACTTAAGTGTAGCTTCCTTTGATATAACATCATTTATTTATTTACCAAGCTTTTGTACTTGTAAGCTTTTCTGTATTGTTTGTAATGTTGGTTTATGTATTTTTTATCCTTGATGTTTAAAGCAACACAAAAAAAGTGAATTTAAATTATGTTGATGCAATTGTTATTATTTGTTTTTGAAGGTTTGAATGTCAGTTCAATGTTTAATTTCTGCTCCATAACTTCTAGTGTGATGACAAAATTGAATATATTGGACATTTATTCCCCAAGACCAGACACATACATTACAAAATGTGTGTCCATTAAAGATCAAGGTGATGGTTCAATAGCAATTTGCAACAGCTCTGCAGAAAAAAAACATGTTTTGCATGTAAATGTTGGAAGCATGTTCATTTTACTTTTGATAAGACTATGTTTGAAGCATATGCATGGGTGATCATTTCCAAATTTGTTATCTATTCTTATTTAATTTTATGTCATTTTATGATTTCAACGTATAAGATTATTTTATGCTCCCCCAAATTTTTTTTGGGGTGGAGCATATAGTCGCCGCCTCGTCTGTCCGTGCGTGTGTCCGTTTGTCCGTCCGACCATGCACAATTTTTGTCCGGGCTATTTCTCAGCAATGAATGACCGCAATTCAATTAAACTTTATGGGAAGCTTCACTACCAAGAGGAGATGTGCATATTATCAGCCGGTTCTGGTCGGATGATTTTTCACAGAGTTATGACCCTTTGAAATTTTCCATTAACTGTTCATATAGTGCAATTCTTGTCCCCCCAACTACTAAACGTTTCCTTTTATCTGAATATATAGTGCAATATTGTGACAAAAAAAAACCTTTGGGGAGCATCACCCCTCTCCGACGGTTTCTTGTTTTAAAATATTTTTAGACATTTTTATGTCCCCCACCACTATTGTTTTTGCCCTGTCTGTTGCTTTGTGTGTGTGTTTGTTTGCGTCAAACTTAAACATTTGCCATAACTTTTGCAATATTGAAGATAGCAACTTCATATTTGGTATGCGTGTGTATCTCACGGAGCTGCATATTTTGAGTGGTCAAAGGTCAAGGTCATCCTTCAAGGTCAAAGGTCAAATATATGGGTCAAAATTGCTTATTTAAAGGGACCTTTTCGCAGATTTTGGCATATTTTGAAGTTTGTCATTAAATGCTTTATATTGATAAATGTAAACCTTGGATCTTAAAAGCTCCAGTAAAAATCAAGAATAAAATTAAAACAAAGAAAAAAAAGTAGCCGGTACCAGGCTCGAACCAGTGAGTCCTGGAGTTAGTCTGATGTAAAAACGCATTAGCCCTCTCGGCTATTCCGCCGAGCATACACGAATAAGTCTGTTATACCTTATATAAGCAATCTTCATAGTTTCGTAAATTTAAAAGACAACAACAGAACTTTCCAATTATTCAATCGTTTCGCGTTGCAACGCTTTATATTTTTTAGGTTTTCGAATCGTTAAAAGATACATATAATGGCTATATTTTTACTATGGTAAATGTTCATTAATACTGTTTCCTCACAAATATCATAACTAAAACGAACATTTGCGAATCTGAAACAACTTTTTTCAATTTTGTCAATTTACCAACCGTGAAAAGATCCTTTAATGTTCATTTTTTTGCAATATTGAACATAGCAACTTAATATTTGTCATGATTGTGTATCTCATGGAGCTGCATATTTTGAATGGTGAAAGGTCAAGGTCATCCTTCAAGGTCAAAGGTCAAATATATGGGTCAAAATCGCTTATTTAATGTACACTTTTGCAATATTGATGATAGCAACTTGATATTTGGCATGCATGTGTATCTCATGGAGCTGCATATTTTGAGTGGTGAAAGGTCAAGGTCATCCTTCAAGGTCAAAGGTCAAATAAATGGGGACATAGTGTTTTCACAACACATCTTGTTTAATGTATGTGTTTGTATGTAATACTGACTATATCATATAATGATGTCAATTATGTGATTGTTATTATAAAGCTTGTTTTATGAGAAGCTAAACCTGTATATTAAGTTTATGTTACATAGCTCATAAGAATGGCACTTGAATGATATTCATGGTCTATCATTCGTTACTTATTTTTAATAAATTATACTTTGGGAATCATTGGATTATTAAAGTTTCCATTACCTAATGATACACTTACTCAACATCATAATGTTCTACTTGTTATTACATTCAGTTTACTGTATATAGTATACCTGATGACCAGTTGAAGTGTAACACTCAGGACTGATACTTAACAGTCACAATCAATTGTTAAATCGACAGTTTTGTTTTAAATTATGATTGAGATATTGTGATGTTATTGTGTGTGAATGGTAAATGTTCTGATACCTTTAATTGAAACAAGTGTTTCTGTCTCATAACTTTAGTTTGGATTGAGGGTTTGTTCTTTAATTATGTTTGTAGGACTTAGACATGCAGACCTCGAGTGGGATTCATTTGGTACCGGTTGGGTCAAAGTCAATATGAAAAGATAAATAAAATATCATCAATAACTCTAGTTTGGATTAAGGTATTGGACTGTATCATTGTGTGATTTTAGCTCCAAGCATACACTGCTCTTACACTTTATTAAATGCAACTTAATGAATTGGCAATAGTTTGAAAATCTTATTTTTTGTATGATCACTATTTATAAATTTATATGTAATAAATACGTCAGCTATTCCTCTTCAAATATGTTTTTTTGGACAAATATCAGGTCACTAACAGAAAATATACATTATACAATGTACTATCAAAGCGGAGAAATAGTCTTTGGACAGCTCCTGTTAATGACTAACTGCTGCACAAAAACTGTTTTGCAGCTTTTTTCACTTTATTTGGTAAAAAAAAGACATCATTTGGCTTGAAATATATTAAGTTTACCTGCAATGTAAATTCTTCTATAAACTGGAAATAGTGCCCACGGCAAAGTAAGTGTATACCGGAAGTAATTTAAAGGTATATGACATCACTTATTTGTTTTGTTGGAATCAAATGTTGGTCAACATGGCATGCCTTTAATTATTTGT